>NC_137339.1:7030008-7320008 GCF_965287045.1 Carcharhinus amblyrhynchos
CACCCAGGCCTGTTGTTAGACAGACTTTGGAACTTTGAAATTTCACTTTATTTTAGAGACACAGGGCAGGGTTTTCTCGCCCTTCCCACTGGTGAGATCAGCTGGTTCTGTGAAAGGTGATCCCCCCATGGCGGGCTCCCCAGCAGCAAGGCGGATGAGTCATGCAAAATGCTGTTAGACATCGGTGGGACTGGAAGATAACAGCTGGTGGTCAATGAGGATCTACCTCTGCCATCAGAAAACACATCGCAATGGGGGTTGGGGTGAGGTAGGTATTCACCTTCCAAAAACAGAACAATTTTATAAAACCCATGAAACTCATGTTCGTAATTCTGACACTATAGTTAAGAAAGCCCACCAAATTTAGCATGTCAGTTACGACTCTCACCAACTTTTACACTCACATCATAAAAAACATTCTTCCTAGTTGTATCACAGCTCGGTATGGACTCCTGCTCTGCCCAATACCGCAAAGAACTACAAAAGGTCATGAATGTAGCCCAATCCATCAGGCAAACCAGCCTCCCTTCCACTGACTCTGTCTACACTTCCCACTGCCTCGGCAAAGCAGCCAGCATAATCAAGGACCCCACGCACCCCGGACATTCTCTCTTCCACCTTCTTCCGTCAGGAAAAGGATACAAAACTCTGAGTTCACGTACCAATCGACTCAAGAGCAGCTTCTTCCCCACTGCTGTCAAACTTTTGAATGGACCTACCTTGCATTAAGTTGATCTTTCTCTACACCCTAGCTATGAATGTGACACTACAATGAAGTTACTGTGAAATTCCCCTGGTTAAAACCCAACATTCTCAACACCTTCCTAGGACTTTGGAGATGAGCAGTCTAACCACTGTAAGCACAGATGCTGCTGCCATCGTTTTCCAGTGTGAATACTACACACTTCCCTCTTGTTTCTTTCTCTATGAACAGTATGCTTTGTCTGTATAGCGCGCAAGAAGCAATACTTTTCACTGTATGCTAATACATGTGACAATAATAAATCAAATCAAATGAAAATTCCGTTCTTTCAGATCTTTTCCCTCTCCATTACTGCTGGACTGCATGTTAAAGGGAAAGAAATTTTCTCCAGTTTAATATTGGAAAGGCCAAAGTTTGCAGGCATGAACTTATTGGCCATTCACACCACATTCCTGCTGCAGTCAGGTCGGAGAATTTGGCTGCAGACAAGTTTCCGTTCACTGTGGCCAGATGGGAAAGTCCTGCTGGTCTGAACAGTGGTAAGATTTCAGCCATTGTCCTCAGTTACAGTGACAAATCTGGCTCCCAGCTACTCATCTCCCTGGCAACTGTCTCAAACCAGATCGTTCACAAGCTCAGTGTCATATTTGAACTCAGGATGAGCCTATGGAAACAGATACATCCATGTCTTCCCTAGGACCATCTATTTGGGCGGCGTGGTGACACAATGGTTAGCACCACTCTCTCACAGCACCGGGGACCCAGGGTTCAATCCCTGGCTTGGGTCACTGTCTGTGTGGAGTCTGCACATTCTCCCCATGCCTGCGTGGGTTTCCTCCGGGTGCCCCGGTTTCCTGCCACACTCCAAAGATGTGCGGGATAGGTGAATTGGCCGTGCTAAATTGCCCCTGAGTGTCAGGGGGATGAGCTAGGGTTATGGGGAACCCAGGGTGGGATTGTGGTTGGTGCAGACTCGATGGGCTGAATGGCCTCCTCTGCACTGTCGGATTCAATGATTTCCACCTCCAGAACGATACCTGCCTCTTACCCTCCCCTTGTACATTTGTTTGTTCATTGATATTGTCTTCTTGCCAGACGCTCGAATCTCAGGGATCTCCACCTCTGTGTGTCCTGTGCTGCCCTTACACGCCCTGCATCCAGTCTGAAGATAGTCCATTTTCTCCCCTCGCTCTCTCTCCTACATTTTTATGTTGGCCTCTTCCCACCAATAAGTGTCTCTGTCTCCAGTCTGTTCTAACAATGTGGCCAAAGTATTGTATCTTTCGCCATTTGGTAATGTGCTCCAATTTCCTCGATACAACCATTTCCAAAATCACTTCAGTGATTTTTCTGTCTGCAGCAATGTAGGGTTTGTGGGACATCTTCCTATATGTCCACATCTCAAACATAGGGCAGAAGGAGGCCATTCAGCCCATTGCATCTGCTCCCACCCAGGTCCTATCCCCATCATCACACGTATTTACCCTTCTAGTCCCCCTGACACTGAGGGAGAATTTAGCACGGTCAATCCAAAACCCTCACATCTTTGGACTGTGGGATGAAACCGGAGCACCCGGAGGAAACCCACGCAGACACGGGGAGAATGTGCAAACTCCACACAGCCAGTTACCCGAGGCTGGAATTGAACCGGGGTCCTTGGTGCTATGAGGCAGCAGTGCTAATTCAGCTTATCTATAGCCTCTTTGTTTGTTTTCCTTCTCTCCAAGGCGTGTAACATGGATGACAAATGTAACACCTCAGCATTCTTTTCCTGGGTTTTGGGTTCAGTTTTAGTTCAAACCTTCACTCACGCCTTTGTTACTTCCAGACTTGACTCAAGGCTTTGGCTAGCCTCCCGCAGGCTACATTCCATAACTGGAGATCATCAAAAGCTCTGCTGCCAGCACCCTTACCCAACCACATCCAGTTCATCAATCACCCTTGTCCTCTCCGGACTGGCACCCAGTTCAGTAACACTATAAGTTTAAATTTCTCATCCTTTGCAGTTTTGTCCCACTGCCCATCACTGTGACCTCCTCCCACAACCTTCTGAGATATCTACACTCCTCCAATTCTGACCTCTTGAATATTCCTCCATTATTGTTGGTTGTGTCTTCTCCCGCAGGCCCTAAGCTCTGGAATCCCTTCCCCATAATCTCTCTACCTCTCCGTACCTTTCCTTTCTCCTTTAAGATTCTCCTGAAAACCTGGTCAGAAGGATAGAATTGTTACTGTGCGGAAGGAGGCCATTTGGCCCATCATGTCTGCACCAACTCTCCAAATCAGCAGTATGACTTGGTGCCATTCCCCTGCCTTTTCCTCATATCCCTGCACATTGTCTCTCTTCAGATAATCATCTAACCCCCTCTTGAATGTCTCGATTGAATCAGTTCCAGGCAGCGTACTCCAGGTCTCAGCCACTTGCTGGGTGAAAATGTTTTTCTCTTGTCTTATTTGCTTATTTTGCAAATCACTTTAAATCTGTATCCTCTCATTTTTACTCCTTTTACAAGTGGGAACAGTTTCTCCCTGTCTACTCTGTCCAACCCCATCATGATTTTAAACGCCTCTTATCAAATCTCCTGGAGTGTAGGAGGCTGAGGGGTGATCTAATAGAGGTCTACAAAATAATGAGGGTCCAGATCAGTTAGATGCTCAATATCCTTTCCCAAATGTAGGGGAATCTAAAAGTAAAGGACATAGGTTTAAGGTGAGAGAAGAGAGATAGAAAAGTGTCCAGAGGGGCAGTTTTTTCACACAGAGGGTGGTGAGTGTCTGGAACAAGCTGCCACAGGTAACGTTTAGACAGTTACATGGGTAAGATGGGTGTAGAGGGACAAGGGCCAAATGCGGGCAATTGGGACTAGCTTAAGGGTTAAAAAAAGAGATGAGGAGGAATTTCATCAGTCAGAGAGTGGTGAATCTGTGGAAATCTTTGCCGCAGAAGGCTGTGGAGGCCAGGTCATTGAGTGTCTTTAAGGCAGAGAAAGATATGTTCCTGAGTAATAAGGGGATCAGGAGTTACAGGAAAAAGGAAGGGGAACGTGGATGAGAAAAGTATCAGCCACGATAGAATGGCAGAGCAAATTCGATGGGCCAAGTGGCCTCATTCTGCTCCTATGGCATACGGTTTTATGATCTATAAAAAGGGTTAGCATAGCTAAGTTGGGCCGAAGGGCCTGTTTCCATGCTGTAAACCTCTATGACTCTATGAGTGTATAGCAGCCTACACATTGCATTGAGCCTGTGCACGCTGGTATCAGCTCCTCCTCCCACTTATTTTAAATAGTAAAAGTTGCCGAAATGAATGCATTGAGTGGCTGCACTGTAATATCTTACAGGTGATTGAAGCAAGGCTGAATGGGCCTTTTGGTCCCAGCTGTTCTGAGGCGTTGGCCTTTGAAATAAATCTGAATGTTAAGCTGGGCTAATGAAGCTGACATGTTTAAATGAGAACTTCACGCTTTTATCAGCTACTCCCTGACCTTGGGTTGTGTCGCCAGTAATTTACTGGAACATGACTGGAACTCAGTGGTGCGACATTCACTGTGTGAAAGCTTTGATATCTTCATCACACTTTGGGGAGAATATTTTAACAGACCAGCCACGGGCCTGGGGTCTGAGGGATGGAAATTGGAACGATAAATCTTCGCTAGGCCACTATTGTCACCATCGGCTAAGGACGTGAAGGCATTCGAGAGGGTGGGGAAAAGATTCGCCAGAACGGTTCCAGGAACGAGGGGCTCCATTCGTGTCGCTGGATTGGAGAGGTTGGGACTGTTCTCTTTGAAGAGAAGGAGATTTGATCGAGGTGTTCATAACTGTGAAGGGCTGAGAGGGGGAGAAACACTTCCCATTGCTGGAAGGATTGAGAAGCAGAGGGCACAGAACCAGAGCTTTAAGGTGATTGGCAATATAAACATAGAACATTATAGCACAGTACAGGCCCTTCGGCCCTCAATGTTGAGCTGAGCCAAGTCCAATCCCAAGATCAAGTTATCCCATTCCCTACAATTCTGGTGTGCTCCATGTGCCTATCCAATAACCGCTTGAAAGTTCCTAAAGTGTCCGACTCCACTATCACAGCAGGCAGTCTATACCACACCCCAACCACTCTCTGAGTGAAGAATCTACCTCGGACATCCCTCATATATCTCCCACCATGAAGCTTATAGTTATAGTATAATAGACAAGGGAATTAAGGGTTATGGGGAGAAAGCGGGAAGGTGGAACTGATCCACTTCAGATCAGCCATGATCTTATTGAATGGCGGGGCAGGCTCAAAGGGCTAGATGGCCTACTCCTGCTCCTATTTCTTATGTAACCCCTAGTAACAGCTACATCCACCCGAAGAAATAGTCTCTGCACGTCCACTCTCAATCAATCCCCCTCATCATCTTATAAACCTCTATTAAGTCACCTCTCATCCTTCTCCACTCCAAAGAGAAAAGCCCCAGCTCCCTCAACCTTTCCTCATAAGACCTACCCTCCAAACCAGGCAGCATCCTGGTAAATCTCCTCTGCACTCTCTCCAATGCTTCCACATCCTTCTTATAGTGAGGTGACCTGAACTGCACACAATATTCCAAACCGTGGTCTCACCAACCTCCGGTATAGTTGCAGCGTAACCCCACGGCTCTTAAACTCAAACCCCCTGTTTGGCGGGATGAGGAGAATCTGTTTTATATAGCGAATGGTTGGGATCTGGAAAGAGATGTGGTGGAGGCAGATTGGCGTGTGGGATTCAAGAGGATAATTATCTGAACAATGTGCAGGGTTATGGGGAAGAGGTGGGGTGTGACACAAGGTGCATTGCTCACTCAGAGGGTCAGTACAGACATAATGGGCTGATTGGCCTCCTGTGCTGCAACCATTCTGTGACTGGGTACCCACGGTACTTTTACCTCTCCCTGTGCCTGAATCCAAGCCAGACATGTGAGGTGACCGTTCCTTGCCTATTCTCAAATGGGCTTGAACAAATTCCTGTGACGTAATCTGTGCAAAACGACACTTAATTTATCATTGGGAGTCGAAATTTGGGCAACCTTCCCTTACGAGCCCAAGGTGGGTCGGAACTGGCCATATGCAAGAGGAGGAAAATGTAACTGGCTTGATTACTGTCCCCCACCCTCCCCCCTCAAAACCCACCCGGCATGGGCACACAAAATACTGCCCCACATACCCATCCATCAAAAAAAACCCTAACCCCATCCCACCCTCAATAGATGGGAGATCCCCATTATACATAACTGCAAATACAGCCTGCTTTTTTTAACCATATCTTCACATGCACACACTCCTTTCCCTTTGAGGAATAGTAGGGGAAAGATTCTCCAAACTAATAATCAGTCCACTGGGCCACAATTGTAAACACGCTTTCCGTGACTGATCCTGGCCTTGGACTCAAACCCAGTGAGTATGTGGGCCAAGAGGTAGGGAGGCTATCAAAGCTCCACAAAAACTCGATCCACATGCCGCAATATTCCATCACCCAAAAGAGAGGTGTGAAGTCATTTTGCAAAGACCCAGCAGAAATTCCGATTGAGAACAAGCTATTCCCATTCCAAATACCTTGTCGTGCTGAGCTGGAAGATTTATGGAGCTCCCCCCTCTCAGAGTTGGCTAATTGAACTTAAGCAAGGTTAACATTTTGCCCTCAGCAAATTGTGCAGATTGTACCAAAGATCAAGGCCTCCTGGTCTGAGATGATGTGTGGGGTCAATCTGATATCCAAACTGCTTTCACTCTTTCTTGTTAAGTTGCTGAAGTGGGTATGTTAAATTATTCATGTTCTCTTCAACACAACACACAATTTCTTGGGTTAACAATAGGGTGGGAAATTTTAATGAGTGCCAGAAGAATACAAGAACTAGGAGCAGGAGTAGGCCATCTGGCCCCTCGAGCCTGCTCTGTCATTAAATAAGATCATGCCTGATCTTTTCGTGGACTCAGCTCCACTTACCCACCCACTCACCATAACCCTTAATTCCTTTACTGTTCAAAAATTTATCTATCCTTGCCTTAAAAACATTCAATGAAGTAGCCTCAAATGCATTTTGGTAGATTGAACCAGGACAGGACTTACTCAGTTAATGGTAGGGCGTTGGAGAGAGTTACAGAACAAAGAGATCTAGGGGTACATGTCCATAGCTCCTTGAAAGTGGAGTCACAGGTGGACAGAGTGGTGAAGCAGGCACTCAGCTTGCTTGGTTTCATCGGTCAGAACATTGTATAGAGGAGGTGTGACGTCTTGTTGAAGTTGTACAAGACATTGGTAAGGCCACACTTGGAATACTGTGTACAGTTCTGGTCACCCTATTATAGAAAGGGTATTATTAAACTAGAAAGAGTGCAGAAAAAATTTACTAGGACGCTACCGGGAATCGATGGATCGAGTTATAAGGAGAGGCTGAATAGACTGGGACTTTTTTCTCTGGAGTGTAGGAGGCTGAGGGGTGACCTTATAGAGGTCTATAAAATAATGAGGGGCATAGACAAGGTAGATAGTCAATATCTTTTCCCAACAAAAAGGGAGTCTAAAACTAAAGGGCATAGGTTTAAGGTGAGAGGGGAGAGATACAAAAGTGTCCAGAGGGACAATTTTTTCATGCAGAGGGTGGTGAGTGTCTGGAACAAGCTGCCAGAGATAGTAGTAGAGGCAGGTACAATTTGATCTTTTAAAAAGCATTTAGATAGTTACATGGGTACGATTGATATAGAGGGATATGGGTCGAATGTGGGCAATTGGGATTAGCTTAGGGGTTTCAAAAAAAAAGGGCAGTATGGACAAGTTGGGCTGAAGGGCCTGTTTCCACGCTGTAAATATCTATGATTCTATGCTTCACTGGGGGGCAGAGAATTCCATAGATTCACAATCCTTTGTGTGAAGAAGTTCCTCTGCAACTCAGTCCTAAATCTGCTCCCCCTTATTTTGAGGCCATGCCCCCTAGTTCTAGCTTCACCCGCCGATCGAAACAACCTCCCTGCTTCTATCTTATCAATTCCCTTCTTAGATGTCTCTAGAAGATCTCCCCTCCTTCTTCTGAATTCCAATGAGTATAGCCCCAGTCTACTCAGTCTGTCATCATAAGCCAACCCTCTCAACTCTGGAATCAATCTAGTGAATCTCCTCTGCACCCCCTCCAGTGCCAGTATATCCTTTCTCAAGTAAGGAGACCAAAACTCTACACAGTACTCCAGATGTAGCCTCACCAGCACCTTTTAATTGTTGTTACCAGATCGTCTGACAGCCCACTTGTTAATCTACCCTGACATGAGTTTTTAGTTTATTTATTAATGTCACAAGTAGACTTACATTAACACTTCAATGAAGTTACTGTGAAAATCCCCTAGTTGCTACATTCCAGCGCCTGTTCGGGTACACTGACGGAGAAATTAACATGGCCAATCCATCTAGCCAGCACATCTTTTGGACTGTAGGAGGAAACCAGAGCATCCGGAGGAAACACACGCAGACACGGGGAGAATGTGCAAACTCCACACAGACAGTGACCCAAGCCCGGAATCGAACCTGGGTTCCTGGCGCTGTGAGGCAGCAGGGCTAACCAACCTGCCACAGTGCCACCCAAATTGCTTTTGGCAGTCTCCCTCCGGATGTAATCTATCAGCAGATAGCCCGGTGCCAAAGCCAGGATGTCATTATTTACAGCAATAAAAACTTCCATTTATCTAGCACCTTTAACATCTTGAACCATCTCAGGAGGCTTCACAGAACCTCGCCCCAGGCTGGGATTCTCCGACCTTGCCCCGTGGCTGGGATTCTCCGACCTCACCCAGACTGGGATTCTCCGACATTGCCTGCGGCTGGGATCCTCTGACCTCACCCAGGCTGGGATTCTCCAGTCCTGCTGAGCGCCAAGTTCTCGCTGGCAGCAGAGGTTGGACGCACAAGATCGGAGAATCCTGGCCATCAACACAACCACTGAGCTCATTTGATGGATTTCAGTTCGAGTTCCACTTGTCAATTAATCTCTGAGTTTAATCCAATTTGAGGAAAGGTAGTGACCAACATACTCCTCATTGTTACTTACCCCCCCACAAGTGAATAACAATCGAGGTTGCCCTACATTAACCCCTGCTCCAATGTTACAATGGGAAAGGCAGCGATGCTAGAATTAAATCACTAACATCAGCTGCTGTCCCATATTCAATTCTTGGACAGCTTAGAAAAGACCATTCAATAATGATTATAGTATCTGCTTTCATCCTCTTGAGCAGGAGTTTGTTGAGTGGCCGATAGAGTTTGGAAACGAGGTTAAACCCAAGGTTTGGGTTGGGAAAAGCAAACTCCTAAATCCTAAAGTGAGCCGACCTGATTTCCTGATTCCCACCAAAGAAAGGTCTCCTGTCTGTTCTACTGTCTGTGTTCTACTCAAATCAAATCAAATCAAATCAAATCAATCAAATCAAATCAAATCACTCAAATCAACCAAATCAAGGGAGGGTGATAGGATCTGCTCAGAGAGCAGAGAAAAAAATAAAATGTCAAAGCACACTTACGCAATGAAAGGAAAATATCATTTCCTAGGATTGATTTGATTTGATTTATTATTGTCACATGTATTAACATACAGTGAGAAGTATTGTTTCTTGCAGGCTATACAGAAAAAGCATACCATTCATAGAGAAGGAAAGGAGAGAGTCTGTAATGTTACAGTCATAGCTAGGGTGTAGAGAAAGATCAACTTAATGTGAGGTGGGTCCATTCAAAATTGTGACAACAGCAGGGAAGAAGCTGTTCTTGAGTCGATTGGTACGTGACTTCAGACTTTTGTATCTTTTTCCTGAAGGAAGAAGGTGGAAGAGAGAATGTCCGGGGTGCGTGGGGTCCTTAATGATGCTGGATTGTGATGTCTGCCCCCAACCCTTGAGGTGCCCACTGGCTTTGCAAAGCCCAACCCCTTTTTATACATGCTCAAAATACTTAATCAATACCCTCCATCCTTTTACCCTTAACCTTAACAACACAACTGACCATACGCTAACAGGAGTGACCCCACACCTTCCAAATCCCCCTCCTTCTCCCTCACTACTCCTGTAGGTTTCCACTCCGTGAGCGATGACAGCACCTCGTAAATGTGAGCGGGGCCATGTTCCTGATACCAGGCTTCTGGTGAGGGAGGTTTAATAAGGAACGTCATTGGAGCAGTGGAGGGAGAAAGATCCAGAACAATGGGGGAAGGAGACCTTGTCTAAGGATCATGGAAAAGCAGAGCATCTGGGCTGTCCTCTTCCTGCCTATTTGAGGAATCAAACCAAGTTCACAGAATCATAGAATCCCTACAGTGCAGAAGGCCATTTGGCCCTTGGTGCCTGCACTATTCAGCTGTACCCAGACTGGAGTGAGGCAAGAGAAATCTGCTACGACGAAACACTACAAATCCACCAGATTAGAAATCTTCCAAACTGTTACACAATACTCCTGGTGTAGCCTCACCAATGTCTTGTACAATTGCAGCAAAACATCCCTATTTCTGTACTCAAACCCTCTCATTATGAAGGCCAACATACCATTTTCCTTCTTTACTGCCTGCTGAACCTGCACGCTTACTTTCAGTGACTGACGCACAAGGATTCCAAGGCCTCGCTGAGTATCCAGTGCGTTCTGTCGCAGTCAGGTACACGTGACTCCGACCAGTTGCTTGGGAACCTCTCCCTCAGGAATTTGAGGAGAGCAGATTTTAAAATGAAAAGTCATTGCTGTGATTCATTTAACAAAAAATTCTGTTTTCATCCTGGTCATTCTCAGAATCCTTGGCATTCCACGAATTAAGCTCTCGGGCTGGAGGGGTCGAAACGCGTGGTTTTGATTTAATAAAGAAAGAGCAAATTGTTTTTTCAGGAGAGAATTCCGAGCGTGTTTCACACCACATGACAATGATTGCAAGGGGTGAGGGGAAGTTCAGACGCAGATGCTGACCTGAATTTCGATTCCTTCCTTCTGGTAATCCCTCCTCGTGCTATTTTGAAATGCAAAGGGCAAAGAGTGCAAGTGACTTTCAGGTTACCTGATTAAATGGGCTGAGATTGAATAATTCCTACCTCTGGTTACAGAGCAGGCTACAGGAAGAGGAATGACTACCTGACCCTGAGCCTCAACTTTGTTTTAGTCATTTCTGGGATCTGGCCGTCGCTGGCTGGCCAGCATTTATTGCCCATCCCTAGTTGCCCAAGAACAGTTGACAGTCAACCTGTCAACCTAAAAGAACACAGACACGGACATGGAGACACTATGACTTGAAAGTTCCTCTCCAAGCTGTTCACTTGGAAATACTTCACCGTTTCTTACTGTTGCTGTGTCTCTGGAGTCACATGTAGGCCAGATCAGGTAAGGATGGCAGATTTCCTTCCCCTAAAGGACATCAGAGATCCAGGTGGGTTTTTCCAACAATTGATTCAATAGATCCTTAATTCCACGTATTTCTTATTGAGTTCAAATTCCATCATCTGCCGTGGTGAGATTCGAACGCGGGTCCCTAGAACATTAGCCGAGCTTCTGGATTAATAGCCTAGCGGTAATACCACTAGGCCATCACCTCCCTGATGTAACCTGTCAAACAAGCTGGTGACCAGCTCCAACTACGAGATGTCTTCTTGTGCCACCCCTGTGACAGGGTGGGATCTAGAGAGGCTGACGAAGAATCACTACTAGTTTTATCACACCACCTCACTTCCTGCGATGGCAAAATTCAACACACAGGGCAACCCAGAACAAATCAACCCCGCTTGATAAACAGTCCATCCATTATAATGACCCCCATGAGGCCCATGAGGTTGGCTTCTTTGAGTATGAGCTCCCTGATTGAGCTAATGCTTGCCTGCCCAATCAGGCAGTCTCATGTGTATATATAATGAGGAGTGCTACTAGCATTTCAGATTCTGACTTTGTACCTGAGGCATCTTCAGAGTTCAGGTAAGTTTGTAAATAAAGAGAACTGGTGACCCTGGGGAGATACTTCATCCACTGCCTTCCATATCCAATCCCTCCATCACCGGTGCTCAGTAGCAGCAGTGGGTACCATCTACAAGATGCACTGCAGCAACTCACCAAGGCTCCTTCCAAATCTCTAGCACCTAAAGGACAAGGACAGCAGCTACATGGGAACACAATGTTGCAAGTTCCCCTCCAAGCCTCGTATGTAGAAATCTACAGTGCAGAAGGAGGCCATTTGGCCCATTGAGTCTGCACCAATCACAGTCCCACCCAGGCCCTATCCCATGCCTTTACTTTAGTTAGTCCCCCTGACACGAAGGGGCAATTTACCATGGCCAATCCACATGACCTGCACGTCTTTGGACTGTGGAATGAAACTAGAGCACCTGGTGGAAACCCACGCAGACACAGGGAGAACATGCAAACTCGACACAGACAGTGACCCAAGGCTGGAATCGAACCCGGATCCCTGGCACTGTGAGACAGCAATGCTAACCACTGTGCCATCATGCCACAGATGTTTATGCAGAGTGTTGTGAATCTTTGGGATTCTCCATTCTGGAGATCATTGAGTAGAGTCAAGAATGCAATAGATTTCTGGGCAGTGATGGCAGGAAAGTGATGCTGCTATAGGAGATCAGCCTTGATCTTGTCAAATGTTGCAGTAGGTTCGAGGAGTGTCCTGACCCTGTTTCTTTAGGGTATTGATCCTATCCAATTGATAACACAATGGTTAGCATTGCTGCCTCACAGTGCCAGGGACCCGGGTTCAATTCTCAGCTTGGGTCACTGTCTGTGCGGAGTCTGCACATTCTCCCCATGTCTGCGTGGGTTTCCTCCAGGTCTTCTAGTTTCCCCCCACAGTCCAAAAGACATGCTGGGAAGGTGCATTGGCCGTGCTAAATTTTCCCTCAGTGTACCTGAACAGGTGCTGGAGTGTGACAACTGGGGGGTTTTCAGAGTAACTTCATTGCAGTGTTAATGTAAATGTACTTAGTGACACTAATAAACAAACTTCAACCAAAAACCCAGCAGGGAATCTAGCCTGGGCGAACCCCCTATAAGTATAAAGGTCAGTCCTGTCCCAATTCACGTGTAAATCCCATCTCCCTCTGAACGCACCAGTCCGTCGTCTCACTCTCTCTCGCCGTCTGGTGTAAAATCGGGACCAGTTCCGTTTTTATTTTGCCATTAATTTCTGGGAAGGGGTATTGTGATTTGAAAATTACACGGCTCTGGATGTTTTAGACCGTTTAGCTGGCAGCAATTACGTTAAGCAGTCGAGGCCACCTCATCTTTGAAGAGTTTGCAAGCATTAATTAGAAGACTGCTACTTCATCCTGGACATTCCATTAGTTTAAGTGACTGTCGAGAGGATTATCCTACTTATTTCCAGCACCTCAGCCCTATGATGTTTTATTTAGCCTCAGGACTAGCCGAAACGATCACCTTGGATGTTGCTACGGCGACAGGAAGGCCTAGTAGAGTTGGGCGGATTGTCAATGTCCCACCAGGCTTTGGAAGCTGTCAATTCAGACATAAAAGGACGGGGGTGGGGGTGGAGAGGTGGGGTTGGGGAGGGGTCACAAATAATTATTTCTCAATAAGCACAGAAAGCTATATTGTCTAAATAGTTCAGGGTAAATAAAGTGTTTCCAATTGCAGGAGACTCAGCGATGAGTAAGACCCAAGATGTGAGGTGGATTGGCCATGTTAAGTTGCCCCTTAGTGTCAGGGAGGGAATAGTCAGGGTCGATACACGGGGTTGTGGGGATAGGGCTGGGGTGGGATGGTGGCCGGTGCAGTCTCGATGGGCCGAATGGCCTCCTTCTGCACTGTAGGGATTCTATGCAAGACGGTTGGCCAAAGAACCAGAGGGGGAGATGCTGAGCATGTCATATATGCGGCAGCTGGAGTACCGTGCGCGGTTCTGGTTGCTATATTATAGGAAGGATGTGTTTGCACTGGAAGGGGGCGTGGAGGAGGTTCACCAGGATGCTGCCTGGGATGGAACATTTAAATTATGAAGAGAGGTTGGGTAAGGCTTGGGTTGTTTGCTCTGGAGCAGAGAAGACTGAGGGGTGGCCTGATTGAGGTGTTTGAGATTATGTGAGACATGGACAGAGTGGATAGGGAGCAGCCGTTCCCCTCACTCAGTCATGAGGGGATATAGGTTCAAGGTGAGGGGCAGGAGGTTTGGAGGGGATACGAGGCAAACCTTTTTTACCCAGAGGGTGGTGAGGGTCTGGAATGCGCTGCCTGGGAGGGTAGTGGAGGTGGGATGCCTCACATCCTAAGTACCTGGGTGAGCACTGGACACATCACAACATTCAGGGCCATGGGCCGAGTGCTGGCAGCTGGGGTTAGGTGGACAGGTCAGGTGTGTCTAATGTGTCAGTGCGGACTCGATGGGCTGAAGGGCCTCTTCTGCATTGTATGATCCTATCAGTTGTTGGATTCTGGGATGCACTGCCTGAAAGAGCAACGGAGGCAGATTCAACAGTAGCTTTCGAAAAGGAATTGGATAGATATTTGTAGAGGGATCATTTGCTGGGGGAAAGGGAGTAAGCAGGGAAAGGTGTTCAATTGGGTAGCTGTCTTGACCAATGATGGATCCTTTCAGATTCTGTGATCTTAAGTAAGAGGAAACTTCAACATCATTTACAATGCTATTGTTAACTCATCTTAACATTCATATTCAACCAACATTTAGACACAAGTGGATAAAAGTCCATGTACTCGTAGACATTGGCCTTGGAGGGAGTGCAGAGAAGGTTCACCAGGCTGATACCGGAGATGAGGGGGTTAGCTTATGAAGAGAGACTGAATAGACTGGGTCTGTACTCGTTGGAGTTTAAAAGGATGAGGGGGGATCTTATAGAGACGTATAAGATAATGAAGGGGCTAGATAGGGTAGAGGTAGAGAGATTCTTCACGCTCAGAAAGGACAGCAGGACTAGAGGGCACAGCCTCAAGATAAGGGGGGGGGGTCAGTTTAGATCGGAGTTGAGGAGGAACTTCTTCACTCAAAGGGTGGTGAATCTCTGGAATTCTCTGCCCGTTGAAGTGGTGGAGGCTGCCTCGCTAAATATATTTAAGTCACGGGTAGATAGGTTTCTGATAGACAAGGGAATTAAGGGTTATGGGGAGAAAGCGGGAAAGTGGAGCTGATCCACTTCAGATCAGCCATGATCTTATTGAATGGCGGGGCAGGCTCGAAGGGCTAGATGGCCGACTCCTGCTCCTACTTCTTGTGTTCTTATTATATTCTTACATGTACAGAACCCCTGGAAAATGACATGGGTACATGTGGGAGTGTAACTCAATTCTGCTAACTATCCACCACACAATTCTAAGTTGAAAAACCCAGTGACTCAGCTATTTAACATCAGGATTATCTAATGACCAAAGTCCATCCAGTTCCCTTTCTACCATCCCAATCGTTGAGTTGCATAATGCGACGATCATGCGATCATGCGATGATCCATGAGGAGAGGCTGAATAGATTAGGCTTGTACTCGTCAGAGTTTAGAAGAATGAGGGGAGATCTCATTGAGACATATAAGATGATGAATGGGATGGATAGGATAGAGGTGGAGAGACTCTTCCCGCTCAGAAAGGATAGTAGGACTAGGGGGCACAGCCTCAAGATAAAGGGGGGGCGGTTTAGAACGGAGTTGAGGAGGAACTTCTTCACTCAAAGGGTGGTGAATCTCTGGAATTCTCTGCCCGTTGAAGTGGTGGAGGCTGCCTCGCTAAATATTTTTAAGAAGCAGGTTGATGGGTTTTTGATAAGAGAGGGGATTAAGGGTTATGGGGAGAGGGCGGGAATGTGGAACTGAGCCACGACAGATCAGCCATGATCTTATTGAATGGCGGGGCAGGCTCGAAGGGCTAGTTGGCCTACTCCTGCTCCTATTTCTTACGTTCTTATGTTCTTATGGGTCTGTTGACTAATCACAGCGATCAATCTTCATCAATTAGTCCACAACAGATCTAAGCAAAATGAAGAAAACCCGTGATTGAGAATTTTGGCAACCATCGAACCATTCTTCCCAAACACTGAGGGCAGTGATGGCGTCATATACAACGGAAGGATTGACCTACTAGACCAGGATTTTTAAACAGCACCCCAAAATCCCCCCACCACCCTCCCATGACATGGGACCAACCCACCCTTCCCAATGCAAGGACAGGCCCTCCTCTTGTGGCGCACATACATAATGGGAACCCCCCCCCAGTATGAATCCCCTGAGGACCCATACCTGTTATTACCACCCTGGCACCGTCAGGCTACATTTTAACACAAGTATAAAGATAAGACAAATTAAACAGAAAGAAAGAAAATCTTTATAGCATGGCAGACATATCAAAATGCCTTACACCTGTGAAACCTCTTGTTTCAATCAGGTCTGCGTATATTCTTGCAAACTCCAGGGAATATAATCCCAGCCTACTCAATCAGACAATCCCCCCTTCAGCCCAGGAATCAAACCAGGGAACTTATTACCCTCCAGGGTAAATATATCATCCCTTCAGTAAGAAGGCCAAAACATGTTTTATTGAGGAGCTGAAGGAAATCGGCATTAGTAGGGAAATGTTTTTGAGGAAATTGATGGGATTGAAGGTGGATAAATCTCCAGGTCCTGATAATCTTCATCCCAGGGAGTGGGCCTGGAAATAATAAATCCATTGATGGTTATTTTCCAAAATTCTTTGGGCCCTGAGCAGGTTCCAACAGATTGGAAGGCAGCTAATGTAAGCCTGCTATTCAAAAAGGGAGGTGGAGACAAAACAGGGAGCTATATCGCAGTGAGCCTAACATCAGTACTGGGGAAGTTGTTAGAGTCTATTATCAAGGCTTTCGTCACTCAGTATTTGGAAGGCAGTGGTATAATCAGACAAAGTCAGCATGGATTTACAAATGGGAAATCATGCTTGACGAATCTACAGGAATGTTTTGGGGATGAAACTGGTAGAGTAGACCAAGGGAAACCAGTGGATGTGGTTTATTTAGACTTTCAGAAAGCTTTCAGTGAGGTCTCACACAACAGACTACAATGTAAAATTAACCGTAAGGGATTGCAGGTAATACCTTGAGATGGATAGAAAGTTGGTTAACAGACTGGAAGTAAAGAGTTGGCATAAATGAGTATTTTTTCTGATAGGCAGTCAGTGACTCATGAGGTTCCTCAGGGATCTGTGCTAGGAGCCCAACTGTTCCCATTATATATTCATGATTTGCAAGAGGGAATTAAATGTATTATTTCCACATTTGCAGATTTTGGGTGGGAGGGTGAGCTGTGAGGAGGATTCAGAGGTGTTTCAGCGTGATTTGGACAGGCTGAGTGTAAGGGCATGTGCATGGCAGATGCAGAATAATCTGGATAAATGTGAGGTTATCCACTTTGGCAGCAAAGTGAGAGGGGATCTTATAGAAACTTATAACAGTCTAACAGGATTAGAAGGGTAGATTCAGAAAGAATGTTTTCAGTGGTGGGCGAGGGGTCATAGTTTTTAGAACTGAGGCGAGGGGAAATTCCTTCATCCAGAGAGTGGTGAATGTGTGGAATTCACTATCACAGAAGGTCATTGAGGCCAAAACATTGCGTGATTTCAAGAAGAAATTAGATGTAGTTTTTGGGGCTAAAGGGATCAAGGGGTATGGAGGGCGAGGGGAGAATCAGGATATTAAATTCAATGATCAGCTATGATTGAAAAGAGTGGCTGAGCAGGCTCTCAGGGCCGAATGGCCTACTCCTGCTTCTAATTTCTATGTTTCTAAAACTGCTAACAGTTCATTCATGGGACATGGGTGTCACTGACTGACCAGCATTTATTGCCCATCCCTAACTGCCCAAGGGCAGCTGAGAGTCATAGAATCATAGAGACCCTACAGTGCAGAAAGAGGCCATTTGGCCCATTGAGTCTGCACCGACCACAATCCCACCCAGGCCCCACCCCCATATCCCTAATATTTACTCGTTAATCCCTCTAACCTACACATCTCAGGATTCGAAGGGCCAATTTTTAAGCAATCAACCTAACCCGCACATCTTTGGACTGTGGGACCACCCAGAGGAAGCCCACACAGACACAAGGACAATGTGCAAACTCCATACAGACAGTGACCCAAGCTGGGATTCGAACCCAGGTCCCTGGAGCATGAAGCAGCAATGCTAACCACTGTGCTGCCGTGCTGCCTGCAATGGGTCAACCCCATTGCTGTGGCTCTGGAGTCACATGTAGGCCAGACCGGGTAAGGATGGCAATTTTCTCTCCATAAAGGACATTAGTGAACCAGATGGGTTTCTCCTACAATCGACAATGGTTTCATGGTCATCAGTAAATTCTTAATTCCAGATTTCTTTTGCTGAATTCAAATTTCACCATCTGCTGTGGCAGGATTTGAACCCGGGTCCCCAGAGCATTGGCTGAGTTTCTGGGTTAACAGTCTAGCGATAATACCACAAGGCCCAGGTGTGGCTTCCCCAATGCCCTGTATAATTGCGGTAAGACATCTTTACTCTTACACTCCAATCACTTGGTAACAAAACCAAACATGCAATTTGCCTTCCTAAGAACAGTTTTCTTCTTAAATTATAAAAGAAAAAGGTCTTTCATCTTATCCACTTGATGTTGCTGCACGCTTTGCGCTTCCAAACACTAGGTGATTCTCAAGTCTAGACACACAGGTGAAACCTGGTCATTGGAACGTTTATCAAGAGAGATTGGGGCATGAGTAAATTGGCAGAAACAAGATGAGCAAGATAAAACAAAACACAGGAATTCTTGTGGTTCAATTGAACCAGGGCCATTTCCAGAAGACTCTCACAGAGCTACTGCTAACCAGAGTTAACAAACTGTGTTTTCTTTTCAAAGTTTCCCTGGGTGTTAGTGTGACAGAACCTTCTCTGAGGGATGAATCAGGACTTTAGTTTCCTGTTTGATTAAGCTCGAACTCAGAATGTGGGACAGATTCAGACTCAGAGAACCACAGGTCCACCCCCCACAGATACAATTAAAGTATTCAGGAACGAACCATAATAGCTGGACTTTGATGATGCATAGTTGAAGCTATGATCAGTGCTGGGGGTTAGAGTTCCAGAACTAAACATTTTTAAAGCCCCCAACTTTTTCAGGTAAAACCAAACTAGGTGAAATAGCCCAGAGAATCAGAAATATCAGAGAACTAGTTTATTCCCATTATTATCAAAATAAAACTATCTCTTAACATATGAAATTCTAACAGGACTAGACAATGTGGACACAAGAAGGATTTTCCTTCTGGTGGGGGTGTCCGGAATGAGATTAATATGCGGGTACAGCAAATAATTGGGGAAGTTCATAGAATTTTATAATCTATTGCGAGAAGTATAGAATACAAAAGTAAGTAGGATATGTTTTAGTTATAAATGGTATTGATTTGATTTGATTTATTATTATCGCATGAATTAGAATACAGTGAGAAGTATGGTGCGCTATACAGATAAAGCATACCTTTCATAGAGAAGGAAGGAGAGGGTGCAGAATTTAGTGTTACAGTCACAGCTAGGGCATAGAGGAAGATCAATTTAATATAAGTTAAGGTAATTCAAAAGTCTGACAGCAGCAGGGAAGAAACTGTTCTTGGGTCAGTTGATACGTGATCTCAGACTTTTGTACCTTTTTCCCGACAGAAGAAGGTGGAAGAGAGAATGTCCGGGGTGCGTGGGGTCCTTTATTATACTGGCTGCTTTGCCGAGGCAACGGGAAGTGTAGACAGAGCCAATGGATGGGAGGCTGGTTTGCGTGATGGACTGGGCTACGTTCACAACCCTTTGTAGTTTCTTGCGGGCCCTGGACAGAACAGGAGTCATACCAAGCTGTCATTCTCCATAATCACCTCGTGGTCTCTCTTTCTCTCTAACTGTTTCTCTCATTCTCTCTGGGATCATTTTAACCAACCCCAATTGTCCAACATGATCGGTGGAGATGGTTTGAAGATTTCTTTTATTCATTCATAGGACATGGGTGTCGCTGGCTGGCCAGCATCTATTATCCATCCCGTGTTGCCTGAGGGCAGTTGAAAGTCAATCACATCACTGTGGGCCTGGAGTCACATGTAGGCCAGACCAGCTAAGGACGGCAGATTGCCTTCTTAAAGGAATCCTTTGGCCGAGTCCATTCCATTCCCAGCTAAATATTCTGGCTTCTCGAAGGATTGCTGAATTTTAATTGGACACTTTCCTGGAGATTTCATCACATGACCTTCCTACACCAATTGGAGAGCGAGCAGACTCCTTGCTACCTGACTGGTTGATTGTTGACTATCCATCTTCTTCCCCAAATCCAGTATTTTCATCAATGAAGATGATCAAAGAATTGACACAAAGAATAACATTGCTGCAATTGCCCCGGTGATTTGTCTCCTGCAGGATCCTGAAGTAGGCCGAGGCTCTAGGTGTAAGTAAGGGAGGGCTCTCATTTCAATTTAACGGTGTGGCTGGACGGAATCATCAATATCGTGACATGGTTTTCACAACAGGCCTGTGAAATCCTGATTCCAAACCCACGAAAGGAGGCGATAGAGAAAGTCAAGAGGATTCAGCAAGCTTCAATCTTCTGAGGAGAAGAAAGACTTTCTTGTGTCTCTTGCCTCAGCCCTCCCCCCCTACCCCTAATCCCTCCCTCTCCCTCCTTACGCAGGGTTTGGGAATGCTCTCTCCCCCTTTTTCTGGTCTTGATCCCATTGTTCCCCATCCATGATCGGCCCTCGGATCCTACCTCAGTTCCTGCTCCCATTCTCATTGTTGCCTCGGATTTCCAACCCCCATTTCCATTTCTGTCCCAATTCCTGGCTCCTTGTTCTCCATCCCACCCCACTCCCCCTCCTTGTATGCCCAGCTCCCGCACTCATTCCCACCACAATTTACAAAGAACAAAGAACAACCCAGCATGGGAAACAGGCCCTTCGGCCCAACGAGCCCGTGCCATCATTTTAACATTGTGAGTGCCCTCGTCTATCTACGACCTTTGTCTACGCTGATTGGACTCCACAATAAAGGAACCATCACCAGATTGAGGGGAGACTAATTTAGGGACAAGTTGTTAACACCACTCCAGTTCACAGTGGCTTCACACAGCACGCCAGTGACAATTACCACCCTTGTGGCACTTCAGATAAATCCAGCCTTGTTTCCATCAGATCTGATCGGTACACAATCCACAACCTTCCCCTCACGCCCATCGCCCTCGATCTACCTCCCTATCTGATGAACCCTGTCTTCAGAAAGCGTTGACAGGCAGGGAGAGGATCTGAAGGGGTTAGAACGGGGGACGGTCACGTGTTGCCATGGAGAAGTTGGACCGAATGGTTTTCATGCTATCAATTCTATCCAATTCCCTGTGCCCTCTTTGTCTCACTTTCTATTTCCCTCTCTACTTCTTCCTTTTTCTACTTCCCTTTTTCTCCATATGTTTTATTTTCCTTTATTCTGTCTCTCTCTCTTCCTCTTGAATCTTTTTCTTCCTCTGTGCACACTCTTTGTCTCTCGCATGCTCTTTCTCTTCTTCCTCACATTGCCTTCCTCCCCCTTCCCTCGCTCTTAATTAATTTGGTTTTTACTTTTTTTCATTTTCCTTTTCTCTCTCTCCCTCATCTACAATTTTTCTAATTTGTGTTCCTTTCTCTTACCCTCTCCCTCTCGCTGTGACTCGCACACAGCTGATTTGTGCTTGCTAACCCTCTCTCTGCATCACTCTTTATCTCTCATTCTCCCCCCGCTCTCTCTCTCTTGCCCTCTTTTTCCCTCTGTCTGTCTGTGTGTGTCTCTCTCTCCTTCTATCTTCTGTCTCTCTCCCTTCCCCCCTTCCCATCTGTCTGTCTCTTTTCCTCTCTTTCCATCTGTTTTTTTCCCATCTGTCCAGCTGTATCTCTCTCTCTCTCTCTCTCGTCCTCCCTTTCCTTCACTTTCCATCTGTCTCTCTTTCCCCCTCTTTCCATTTGTCTGTCTCTTTCCCTCTCTCTCTTTTTCTCTCCCTCTCTTTCTTTCTCTTTCCATCTGTCCATTTCTCTCTCTCTTCTTCCCACCTTTCCATCTCTCTCTCTTTCTCTCTTTCTCTCACTTTCTGTCTCTCTCTCTCTCTCCTTCCCTCACTTTCTATATCTCTCTCTTTCTTTCCCTCACTTTCTATCTGTTTGTCTGTCTCTTCCTCTCTTCCCTTCACCTTCTGTCTCTCTCTCTCTCTCTTTCTCTTTCCCCCTCTCTCTCTCTCAGATGGTTTATCATTGTATTTCTGATGTGTGCTATTGAAAAAACCCGGGTCATTAAGTTCACTATTTGAACGTACGATCTAAGAATATCGGTCTTGTTCAAAGTGAGTTCAGTATTTTCATTTCCAGCTTTACTGGTTCAAAGTATCCGGTTATAAATAACTGGAGCACTGTCACCCAGCGGAGTGTGTTACTATTAACCCTTTAACTCCCAGTTTTCCATTAGATTTTCACACTGTATATTTTTGCCAATCATGAAGACGATAAATGCAAATTTAACGAGAGTGTCAGTCTTCCTTTCAATTATTTTTGCTCTGCACTCCCTTCGAGATATCGGTCACCTCTCAGAGCTACAGCCCCCTCTCGCCTTGATAGACTTAAAGGTCAGCAAAGGCAGCATCTACTGACATCCAGGTTGTGGAGGGATTGAAACTGGTGCCGTATAGAGCGGTGAAACAGATCTTCCTGATGTTGGCTGGTGGGGCATTTAATTTGGAGGAGGAACATCATTCCAGTGAGCTGGTCTTTTAATCAACACTCATGAGGTGTAACAGAATGGAAAACTGTTCCTGACACGGATCGGTGGGAACTCGAGCCCCCCATCGAAATTGGCTGCACAAAATCCCAGATAAATGAATTCTTCCACCAAGCCAAATTTATGTCAGGGCTTTCCAGCCCCTCCCCCGCCCCCTCTGCGCTTTTGTCTGTGGTGGGACCATTGAAATCTCCGTTCACATCAGAAGGACTGGAAGATCCTGCTATCTTACATTAACAGCGCATTGAAGTTACTGTGAAAATCCCCTAGTCACCACACTCTGGTGCCTGTTTGGGTAACACTGAGGGAGAATTTAGCACGGCCAGTGCGCCTTGACAAGCATGTTTCTCAGGAGGAAACCAGGGTACCCGGAGGAATCCCATGCAGGTAGAACATAGAACATAGAAAAACTGCAGCACAAACAGGCCCTTCGGCCCACAAGTTGCGCCGATCATATCCCTACCTACTAGGCTTACCTATAACCCTCAATTCTATTAAGTCCCATGTACTCATCTAGAAGTCTCTTGAAAGACCCTATCGAATTTGCCTCCACCACCACCGATGGCAGCCGATTCCACTCACTCACCACCCTCTGAGTGAAAAACTTACCCCTGACATCTCCTCTGTACCTGCTCCCCAGCACCTTGGACCTGTGTCCTCTCGTAGCGACCATTCCAGCCCTGGGAAATAGCCTCCGAGAATCCACCCGATCAATACCTCTCAGCATCTTATACACCTCTATCAGGTCACCGTGCAAACTCCACACAGTGACAGAAGACGGGAATCGAACCCGGGTCCCTGGCGCTGTGAGGCAGCAGTGCTAACTACTGTGCCAAACAATGAGCTTTCACAGGTAGACATTTGTTGTTGGTTTTAGCAGGAGAGAGTGACGGAGTTGTAACGTCACTGGACCAGCCACCCAGAGGCCAATGCCCAAATTCTGGGATTAGTCTCCCAGTCTACCCCGCCGTTGGCAGGGGCAGGGAAGTTCGACCCCTGGTTTGAAACTGAACGCTGGACAAGAGGCCCTGGACGCAGCGCTGGAGTCAACCTCCCGTGGGGAGGGGGGTAACAGTGGGCTCTGCCAACCTACGGATCCACCGGCGAAAATGAAACACAGGGGCGGGATTCTCCAACCTCCCAGCCGTGTGTTTCCCGCATTGGTTGCCGGCGGCGAGATTCCCTGGTCGGATGGGAAATCCCATTGATGTCAGCCCCATGCTGCGCTGCCGGCGTGAACGGCCAGAGAATTCCGGCCAAGCCTCGCTGTTTTGGCACTCTTGCTCAAACGGAGTCTTCGAAGGGTTACTGGCCGATGGCCAGTTGATGGGGACTGTTAGCAGCTAATGTCTGTTCCAGCCATATCATGATGTGGGTATGCCGGCGTTGGACTGGCGTAACGCCAGCCATATCGCCAATACTCAACACAGCTTCCCCCTTTGAGGTGAGCTTCCAAACCCAACCGCACCTCTTTGAAGCGTGGTTCATAGAAAATGAGAACAGGACGCTGACCCCCAAATGGGTTTTTAATTTCCTCTCTTGGAAGTCGATGATATGTCTGAGTTTTCCCTCACAGTTTAAGAGGATCCTTTCGCTCAGACACTCCCAGGGCCTCGGGCTAGTAAACTTGAAGTTGAAATAGCTTTAAAAAAAAGAAAATTTATATCAAATCAGAATGCAGGAAGTACGATTTCAGCAACCCCTTCCTGTCCACTAAGGGAGGCGGAGGTTGAGCCGGGTTCTCCAACCCCGCCCGCGGCTGGGGTTCTCCAGCCCCGCTGCAGTGAATGGGGATGCGCGCCACGTTCTCCGTCCTCGCTGGGAGTCGCAACGGGGTGTGAACAGCCGGAGAACGGCAGCCGTTGTGCTTAAACAGCACCCCGCGCAAACGCAAGGGTGTCGTAAAGCACTTTACAACCAATAAGGCTCTTTTCAAGTTGTCACGCTGGAAACACGGCAGACGGTTTGTGCACAGCAAGATCCCGCTAACAGCAATGAAGTAAATAACAGGGTCGGAGATGAGGAGGAATTTCCTCTCTCAGAGAGCTGTTAATGTTTGGAATTGTCTTGCACGGAGAGCAGTGAAGTCTCTCTCTCTGAATATATTCAAGGCTGAGACACACTTCTCATCGACAACTCCATAGAAAGCCTACAGCACAGAAGGAGGCCATTCGGCCCACCGAGTCTGCACCGACCTACTATCCCACCTAGGCCCTATTCCCGTAATCCCACATATTTACCCTGCCAATTCCCCAGACACCAAGGGACAATTTAGCACGGCCAGTCTGCCTAATCTGCACATCTTTGGACTGTGGGAGGAAACCGGAGCACCCGGAGGAAACCCACGCAGACACGGGGAGAATGTGCAAACTCCACACAGACAGTGACCCGAGGCTGGACATTGAACGCAGGTGCTGTGAAGATCTTACTGAATAATGGAGCAAGCTCGAGGGGCTGAATGGCCTACTTCTGCTCCTGCTATCCCAGGCATTAGCTGAGTTTGGCCAGATCCCAGGAGATCGCCTGATGCTTCTTAAAATTGATGCCATGAGATCTTTTTCTTGTTCTGGCTCCACTGTTATTTGTCATTTATATTAATGATTTGGATGAGAATATAGGAGGCATGGTTAGTAAGTTTGCAGATGACACCAAGATTGGTGGCATAGTGGACAGCGAAGAAAGTTATCTCAGATTGCAATGGGATCTTGATCAATTGGGCCAGTGGGCTGATGAATGGTGGATGGAGTTTAATTTAGACAAATGCGAGGTGATGCATTTTGGTAGATTGAACCAGGGAAGGACTTACTCAGTTAATGGTAGGGCACTGGGGAGAGTTACAGAACAAAGAGATCTAGGGTTACATGTTCATAGCTCTTTGAAAGTGGAGTCACAGGTGGACAGAGTGGTGAAGAAGGCATTCAACATTCTTGGTTTCATTGGTCAGAACATTGAATACAGGATTTGAGACATCTTGCTGAAGTTGTACAAAACATTAGTAAGGCCACACTTGGAATACTGTGTATAGTTCTGGTCACCCTATTATAGAAAGTATATTATTAAACTAGAAAGTGTGCAGAAAAGATTTACTAGGATGCTATTGGGACTTGATGGTTTGAGTTATAAGGAGAGGCTGGATAGACTGGGACTTTTTTCTCTGGAGTGTAGGAAGGGAGAGATACAAAAGGGTCCAGAGGGGCAATTTTTTCACACAGAGGGTGGTGAGTGTCTGGAACAAGCTGCCAGAGGTAGTGGTAGAGGCAGGTACAATTTCGTCTTTAGACAGTTACATGCGAAGATGGGTAAAGAGGGAGCCTAGCTTAGTGGTTGAAAGCATGGACAAGTTGAACTAAGGGCCTGTTTCCGTGCTGTGAACCTCTATAACTATTGCCAGAATTTTACAGCCATGCCCACCCAAGGCTCGTAAGATCCCACCAGGGGACAACAGAGAATGCCGTTCCGCAAGCCTCGAACGCCCCAACTCCAGGGAGGATTGCTGGTAAAATTCCAGCATGTGACTCTATGGCTCTATGCACTCACTCATAATGACATGTGAACACTCATTTCCAATCAGAGAAGGTCTTTTATCCTTTCATGGGATCTGGACGTTGCTGGAAATTTCCAGCATTTGTTGCCCGTCCCTAATTGCCCTTGGACGGAATGGCTCGCTGCGGCTCTGGAGTCACGTGTAGGCCAGGCCGGGTAAGGACGGCAGATTTCTTTCTTTAAAGGACATTAGTGAACCAGATAGGGTTTCATGACAATCTGTTACTGAAACCAGCTTCATAATCCCAGATTTTATGAATTGAATTTAAATTCCACCGACTGCCATGGTGGGATTTGACCCCATGTCCCCAGAGCATTAGTCTGGGCCTCTGGGTGGCTAGTCCAGTGTCAGTATAACTCCGTCACTGTCTCCTACTAAAACCAACAACAAATCTTTGCCTGTGAAAGCTTCTTGTTTGGCATAGTGGTTAGTTAGCACTGCTGCCTCACAGCGCCAGGGACCCAGGTTCGATTCCTGTCAGAGTCTGCACATTTTCCGCATGGGTTTCCTCCGGGTGCTCCGGTTTCCTCCCACAGTCTGAAAGACGTGCTGGTTAGGTGTATTGGCCAGGCTAAATTCTCCCTCAGTGTATCCCAACAGGTGCCGGAGTGTGGTGAGTAGGGGATTTTTCACAGTAACTTCATTGCGGTGTTAATGTAAGCCTACTTGTGACACCAATAAATAAACTTTAATCATTCATCTAAATTATTTTGAAGATTTATTTCCACTGTCTTTCATGAGTCAGTCAAGTGAGCAATCTTTCTGAGCTAGCCTGGGCACTAATTGTCACTGAGTGTTTCGACCAAGGGAAATCTCATAGCCATCTCCGCAGGAACATTTGAAACCCGTGTATGCAGACTTCACTCGAGAGATATGAGCCTAATCTTGGGGGAAAGCCATAGAGAAAGAGCAAATGTAGGTGGGAAAAGATTGATTTATAAGAACATAAGAACATAAGAACATAAGAAATAGGAGCAGGAGTAGGCCATCTGGCCCTTCGAGCCTGCCCCGCCATTCAATAAGATCATGGCTGATCTGTCGTGGCTCAGTTCCACTTTCCCGCCCTCTCCCCATAACCCTTAATCCCCTCTCTTATCAAAAACCCATCAACCCGCTTCTTAAAAATATTTAGCGAGGCAGCCTCCACCACCTCAACGGGCAGAGAATTCCAGAGATTCACCACCCTTTGAGTGAAGAAGTTCCTCCTCAACTCCGTTCTAAACCGCCCCCCCTTTATCTTGAGACTGTGCCCCCTAGTCCTACTGTCTTTTTTGAGCGGGAAGAGTCTTTCCACCTCTATCCTATCCATCCCATTCATCATCTTATACGTCTCAATGAGATCTCCCCTCATTCTTCTAAACTCTAACGAGTACAAGCCTAGTTTATTCAGCCTCTCCTCATAGCTCAACCCCCTCAACTCCGGTATCAGCCTAGTAAACCTCCTCTGCACTCCCTCCAAGGCCAAAATATCCTTGCGCAGGTGCGGCGCCCAAAACTGCACACAGTACTCCAGCTGCGGCCTCACCAATGCCCTATACAGCTGCAGCAAGACCTCCCTACTTTTATATTCAATCCCCCTCGCTATTTATAGCTTGAGGTTAGAGAATATAAATGTGTGTGTGTGAATATGTGTATACATGTTGTTTATGTATATGTGTGCATGCATGTTGGTTGTGTGTGTGTTTGTTGTTTATGGGTGTGTGTGCGTGTTGTTTGTGTGTGTGCACATTATTTGTGTGTATGTGTGCGTGTATGTATGTGTATGTTGTTTGTGTGTATGAATCTGCATACCGTTTGTGCATGCGTGTGTTGTCTGTGTGTATGTGTGTGGGTGTTGTTTGTGTGTATGTTATTGGTGTGTATGTGTGCATGTATGTGTGTGTATGTTGTTTGTGTGTACGAGTGTGCATATTGTTTGTGCATGTGTGTGTTGTTTGTGCGTATGTGTGTGCGTATTGTTTGAGTGTGAGTGCATTTTGTTTGTTTGTGAGTGTGTGTGTGTTGTTTATGTGTATGTATGCATGTTGGTTGTGTGTGCGTGTTGTTTATGGGTGTGTGTGTATGTGTGCATGTTATTTGTGTGTATGTGTGTGTATGTTGCTTGTGTGTACGAGTGTGCATGTTGTTTGAGTGTGTGTGCGTGTTGTTTAAGTGTGAGTGCATTTTGTTTGTGTGTGTGTGTGCGTGCGTGTGTGTGTGTGTATGTTGCATGTGTGTACGAGTGTGCATGTTGTTTGAGTGTGTGTGTGTGCATGCGTGTGTGTGTGTGTGTGTGTGTGCATGTGTGCGTGTACATGCGTGTGTGTGTGTGCATGTGTGTATGTGCATGCGTGTGTGTGTGTGTGTGTGTGTGCATGTGCACATTTCATCTATTTCAAGGAAGTGGATACTTTAAATGTATTTCTTCAATGTGCAAGTTGACACGGCAGCTATTGTGATTTCGGAGGTCACTGTTGAATGGGAAAGAGAGGGAGCCTTTCACTCACAGTAACTCACACACGTGTGGAGCTGCTTTCTCAGCCTTACCAGCTGCCACTCTGAGCTCGCTGTGATTGACAAGTTCCATCTGCTCTGGATTCAGGTTCATTGCACGCGGTAAGACATTGCTGTACCAGTTCCAATTAAAATATCATGAAGGGAACAAAATTCTGATATCGCACCCTGTCACATCGTTAGAACGTTGCAGACTATCATCACTTTTGAAGAGCAGTTGCTATAGCGACATGGGCAGCCATTTTGAACTGTGAACAACAACAGGATCCTAATTGGTTAATCCTAATTGGGGGTCGATGGATTTTTGTTCGCTAACGGTATGAAAGGACACCGTGCGTTCACTCTGCTTCCTCTCTTGGAAACAGATGCTGCCAGAACTGCTGACTTTTTCCAGCATTTTCTCTTCTTATTTGAGTGGAAATCCGGAACTTTCTTCTTTCAACAGACTGTGGGTGCTGGGAGCCAACAGGAGCCTTGGAGCTGAGATCTGAGGAAGACTGAGGCGGTGAAGTTGTTGTTGGGGTTATTGAGGGGTGTGGAACAAAGATGGGTGGATTGAGCTGAGGTACAAATCAGCCATCATCTCAGGTAGGGCACATTTTTCCTATGATCCCATCGACTGTAGGACGTGTTTGCACCCTTGACCCTTGTCACGGTAGCTCACCGATGTTAGCACTGCTGCCTCACAGAGACAGGGACGTGGGTTCAATTTCAGCCTTGGGTGACTGTGTGGAGTTTGCATGTTCTCCCCGTGTCTACATAGGTTTCCTCCAGGTGCTCCAGTTTCCTCCCACATTCTTAAAGACATGCAGGTTAGGTGGTTTGACCATGCTAAATTGCCCCTTAGTATCCAAAGATATGTATGTTGGGGTATTAGTCATGGTAAATGCATGGAGATACGGGGATAGGACGGATGGGTGAGAATGGATGTTCTTTCAGCATAGAAGCATCCTTTTTGGATATGTCCCAGCTTGGTATGTCCAAGACTGCAAGAATCTACAAAGGGTTGTGAATGTAGCCCAGTCCATCACTTAAACCAGCCTCCCATCCATTGATTTATCGATTCCCCGCTGTCTCTGTAAAGCAACCAACATAATTAAGGCCCTCACGCACCCCGGACATTCCACCTTCCTCTGTCAGGAAAAAGATACAAAAGTCTGAGGTCAGGTACCAACCGACTCAAGAACAGTTTCTTCCCTGCTGCCGTCAGACTTTTGAATGAACCCACCTCACATTAAGTTGATCTTTTTCTACACCCTAGCTATGACTATAACACTACATTCTGCACTCTTTCATTTCCCTGTCTATGAACGGCATGCTTTGTCTGTACGGCGCGCAAGAAACAATACTTTTCACTGTATGTTAATGCATGTGACGATAATAAATCAAATCAAAAAAGCATGAATGCTCTGTCGGCAGACTCGATGGGCCGAATGGCCTCTTTCTGTGTGGTAGGGATTCGATGGGTGGGAGTTTACGGCCTCACTGGTCCCAAAACTGGAAAATCCTGCCCCGGATGAGTGGATCTTTCCACAGTCCGCTCCTGGCTCGCTCCGATTCCCATGACGGTAAAATTCCGGCTGGGTTAGAATGCAGTGGTCCACACGTGTGGAAGGAGACAAGGTGCTGACGAGTGTGCGGCCATACTTGGGTTGCAAAGCCCAGGATCTGAGCCCAGTTTGGACCTGCTGGGGGTGGGGGTGGGGAGTGGGGGTTGGGGGGTGGTGGGGGGGTGGGGGGGTGGGTGCAGACGTTTCGCTTCACGTGGATTTGAAAGCACTCGGTGAATTCCCTTCCCACTTTCAAGATGAATGAAAATATTTCTGTTCCCCCACTGCTCAGCACAATCCTGTTTGCTGAACAAATACTTCCCCACAAACCGTGCCGCAATTCTGGGGCCGATCCTCCTCCATGGCTGAAGAAATTCCTTCCTAATGCGCTCGGGGGCAGAATTTTCTCATTTTTCTTTCTCTTGAAGTGTCAACTCGGGCTGGAAAACTGGAGTGTAGCCACAACCCCACCCCCCCCCCCCAACTCCCCCCAACTCCATCCCCCGCAACCCCACCCCCCCCCCCAACTCCCCCCAACTCCATCCCCCACAGCCCCACCCCCCCCCGCAACTCCCCCCACACCCCCACCCCCCCCACCGCAACTCCCCCCAACTCCATCCCCCTCACCCCCCACCACACCTCCCCCCCCCAGCTTCCCCCAACTCCATCCCCCTCACCCCCCACAACCCCACCCCCGCCCCACAACTCCCCCCAACTCCATCCCCCTCACCCCCCACCATCCTGCCCCCCCATCCCCCCCCGGCCCCACTGCTCCCCCCCTCTCCCGGCTGCACTGATGGTTTTTCTCACCGTAGTTTTAGACACTCTGGGGGGGGAGAAGGGGTAGATTCCCACCAGGTTTTGGTGGGGCTGAGGCGGGCTCTGAATTTCAGCAACTTGGCTTTTCGAAAGATTTGGGCGCTCTTGCAATTAAAAAACAAAATGAAAGGGATGCCCCACAAAATCCCCCAGCCCTGTCCCACAGACCACCCCCCTCCCCTCCACAGAACTCCCCCAGCCCTGTCCCACAGACCACCCCCCTCCCCTCCACAGAACTCCCCCAGCCCCTTCCCACAGACCACCCCCCCTCCCCTCCACAGAACTCCCCCAGCCCCTTCCCACGGACCGCCCCCCCTCCCCTCCATACTACCCCCTCCACCTCTGCATCTGGACCTCACCCCTCCCACAGAACTCCCCTCTTTTTTGACAGGAAAGGTGACACAGGGTGATGAAACCAAGGCTGGTAAATAACGTTCAGATGCAGATAAGACTGCACTGAAATGTGGAACAGGTCTGAGGGGCTGAATGGTCTCATCCTGTTCTCAGGGTGTCTGAAGGAGCTTACTGGTGAGGCTGAACCTTTATCCAGTGGGAAGCTCAGATCACTTACATTCTCTGACAATAATTTCTGTACAAAGACACAGGTAACTCTTTCCATTTGCCCTTTCCATCCATCTCACCTTTTGATTTTAACAAACAGAAGCTGATGAGGCAAATTCCAAAATACGACTGCAACAATCTCCCTCCCTCCTCCAAAAGAAGTTTTCAGAAATTGAAATGAGATTTGGAAACAGTTGGGCAGTGTGTGTGGCGAAAGGGCAGACTTGGGATGTGGAGACAGGATTCAGGTTCTAGCCTGCTCCAGCAGACAGGTGTAACTCCAAACAGGACATTATCAAACATCCCAGACTGGCGGAGGAAATGCTTCAGAACCACATTAAAGAAGCAAATATCGACTGGTGTAAGACATTCCACTTAGCTTCCCTCTCCCTCTCAGTTTCTTCTCTCCTAACCCAAGTGTGTTGGGGTATCAGTGGAGTATCAACACACTGACACATACTCACACACACACACACACACACACTTACATACTGACTGACACACCCAAGCATACTGACATATACACTCACAAACACACACCTACATACCAACATTTACAAGTAACATGAGTGTACTGATACATACACATACTTATACACACACCCACACAGATACTGACACACACACCCAGACAACACAAACATACTGGCACATACACAGACTTACACACACACATACTGACAAACACACTCAGACTGACACACACCCAAACACATACAAACAAACATACTGACACACAGCACACACTGACACACATAAACATACTGATACATGCACACACTGACACACACTCAAACACATGCATATACAAGCACATACATACACACAAATACAGGCAAACACACATACAGACACACACATACAGACACACACACATATGCATAGGCAGGCATGCAGATATACACACACACACATCGTTAGGGACAGGGGAAGATGGTAAATGATTTCCCCGTTTCTCTACCAATTGACTAACTGAAGACAGATGTGTTGTGGAAAATAACAACCCCTGGGGTGCTGTAACTGTTGAGAACAGACAAATTACAGGTGTCTTGTATGTCTTACAAAGAAGGATAATGTTTATTATTCAACACCTGAATCTATTTGCAAACACACATACACTCACACACACACACACACGCACTCACAACGTACACACACACACACACACACACACACACACACACACACACACACACACACACACACACACACACACACACACACACACACACACACACACACACACACAGAAAGAGTCTGATTACCAAAAAAGGGCAGCATACACTTAGGTCTCAATAGTCCACAATTTCCTGTCACATTTGTTTTTCCTGGGATAAATGTCAAAAGCCTGTGATTCCTGTTAGATTCCCCGAAGATTTCTATCCTGATAGATTTGCCGTGTTTTATTGCTTGTTGTAGCAGATTTCTCTTGCCTCACTCCAGTCTGGGTACAGCTGAATAGTGCAGGCACCAAGGGCCAAATGGCCTTCTGCACTGTAGGGATTCTATGATTCTATGAACTTGGTTTGATTCCTCAAATAGGCAGGAAGAGGACAGCCCAGATGCTCTGCTTTTCCATGATCCTTAGACAAGGTCTCCTTCCCCCATTGTTCTGGATCTTTCTCCCTCCACTGCTCCAATGACGTTCCTTATTAAACCTCCCTCACCAGAAGCCTGGTATCAGGAACATGGCCCCGCTCACATTTACGAGGAGCTGTCAGCGCTCACGGAGTGGAAACCTACAGGAGTAGTGAGGGAGAAGGAGGGGGATTTGGAAGGTGTGGGGTCACTCCTGTTAGCGTATGGTCAGTTGTATTAAGGTTAAGGGTAAAAGGGTGGAGGGTATTGATGATTAAGTATTTTGAGCATGTATAGAAAGGGGCTGGGCTTTCCAGAGCCAGTGGGCACCTCAATGGCTGGAGGGGATATCGCCATCCCGGGAAATTATATTTTCCTTTCATTTCTTAAGTGTTCTTTGACTTTTTTTCTCTGATCTCTGAACAGATCCTGTCACCCTTTCTTGATTTGATTTGATTTATTATTGTCACATGTATTAACACACAATGAAAAGTATTGTTTCTTGCGCACTGTACAGACAAAGCATTCCGTTCATAGAGAAGGAAAGGAGAGAGTGTCGAATGTAGTGTCATAGGTAGAGAAAACTCAACTCAATGCAGGGTAGGTCCATTCAAAATTCTGATGCTAGCACAGAAGAAACTGTTCTTGAGTCGGTTGGTACGTGACCTCAGACTTTTGTATCTTTTTCCCGACAGAAGAAGGTGGAAGAGAGAATGTCCGGGGTGCGTGGAGCGCTTAACGATGCTGGTTCCTTTGCTGAGGCAGTGGGAAGTGTAGACAGAGTCAATGGACGGGAGGCTGGTTTGTGCGATGGACTGGGCTGCATTCACACTTTGTGGTTTCTTGCGGTCTTGGGCAGCTATATTTCTGTTAAATTTATCGATTTGTTGTTTTGACAATAGAGTCTAAACAGAGGCTGCTGGGTCACAGGGTGGGACAGTGGGGTCAGGGTGGAAGGTCAATAAAGCAGCCACCAAGAAAAGGGTTAGTGTTTCGATTCATTCTTCACCATCTGGCCGGTACCATTATAGCATTTCCCACCTGATGTGTTTTCATTCTGAGTAGTTTGGAGATAAGTAGGGGCCTCATTAGCACTGCTGACTGAGAACAGGATTTCCTGAGCTGTGTAGAATGGCAAGTTTATCTAAACTGAAATCTCAACTGTACCTTTCTGTTCTCAAACCTTTAATGACCTCAAATTTTAGGAATACCCTATCTTTAGAGCCAGGCCTGACATTTCTATAATTACAATCTGTGTGTATTTCGGGTGTAGATCTTACAGACAGACATGCATCAGGCACACCCTCGTTAGGTCACACAATACAGCCTGTTGCTGCCAGTGTGTTGTGTGTTAGCCACTCCAGCCTAGCTCCGTAAGGCTTGTCTCATACGACATGCATTGGCTTACAAGATGATTTTGGTTCATAGAATCATAGAACCCCTACAGTGCAGACGGAGGCTATTCAGCCCATTGAGTGTGTACTGACCACAATCCCACCCAGGTCCTATCCCCATTACCACACATATTTGCCCAGCCAATCTCCCTGTCACTAAGGGGTAATTTACCATAGAACGTAGAAAAAACTACAGCACAAACAGGCCCTTCAGCCCACAAGTTGCGCTGATCATATCCCTACCTACCAGGCCTATCTATAACCCTCAATCCCATTAAATCCCATGTACTCATCCAGAAGTCTCTTAAAAGACCCCAGCAAGTTCTCCTCCACCACCACCGACGGCAGCCAATTCGCCAATTCCATTCACTCACCACCCTCTGAGTGAAAAACTTACCCCTGACATCTCCTCTGTACCTACTCCCCAGCACCTTAAACCTGTGTCCTCTCGTAGCGACCATTTCAGCCCTGGGAAATAGCCTCTGAGAATCCACCCTATCTATACCTCTCAACATTTTATAAACCTCTATCAGGTCACCTCTCAACCTTCGTCTTCATCCAATAATTCATCCAGGGAGAAAAGACCGAGTTCCCTCAACCTATCCTCATAAGGCATGCCTCCCAATCCAGGCAACATCCTTGTAAATCTCCTCTGCACCCTTTCAATAGCTTCCACATCCTTCCTGTAATATGGCGACCAGAACTGAGCACAGTACTCCAAGTGGGGTCTGACTAGGGTCTTATAAAGACCCAATCATGGCCAATCTTTGGAGTGTGGGAGGAACATAAGAACTTAAGAACATAAGAAATAGGAGCAGGAGTAGGCCATCTAGCCCTTCGAGCCTGCCCCGCCATTCAATAAGATCATGGCTGATCTGTCGTGGCTCAGTTCCACATTCCCGCCCTCTCCCCATAACCCTTAATCCCCTCGCTTATCAAAAACCCATCAACCCGCGTCTTAAAAATATTTAGCGAGGCAGCCTCCACCACTTCAACGGGCAGAGATTCACCACCCTTTGAGTGAAGAAGTTCCTCCTCAACTCCATTCTAAACCGCCCCCCCTTTATCTTGAGGCTGTGCCCCCTAGTCCTACTGTCCTTTCTGAGCGGGAAGAGTCTCTCCACCTCTATCCTATCCATCCCATTCATCATCTTATACGTCTCAATGAGATCTCCCCTCATTCTTCTAAACTCTAACGAGTACAAGCCTAGTTTATTCAGCCTCTCCACATAGCTCGACCCCCTCAACTCCGGCATCAGCCTAGTAAACCTCCTCTGCACTCCCTCCAAGGCCAAAATATCCTTGCGTAAGTACGGCGACCAGAACTGCACACAGTACTCCAGCTGCGGCCTCACCAATGCCCTATACAGTTGCAGCAAGACCTCCCTACTTTTATATTCAATCCCCCTCGCTATGAAGGCCAGCATCCCATTCGCCTTCCTGACCACCTGCTGCACCTGCAAGCTGGGTTTTTGCGACTCATGCACAAGGACCCCGAGGTCCCTCTGCACCGTCGCATGCTGCAGTTTTTCGCCACGTAAGTAATAATCCTTCCTACCATTCTTCCTACCAAAGTAGACCACCTCACACTTGCCAACATTAAATTCCATTTGCCATTTCCTGGCCCATTCGCCCAGCCTATCTAGATCCTTCTGCAGACTCTCCACACCCTCCGCGCAATTTGCCGTTCCCCCAATCTTGGTGTCATCAGCAAATTTCGACACCATACACTCGGTTCCCTCCTCCAGATCATCTATATAAATGGTAAATAGCTGAGGCCCCAGCACCGACCCCTGGGGCACTCCACTAGTCACCATCCGCCAATCTGAATAGCACCCATTGACCCCCACTCTCTGCCTCCTATTTGACAACCAGTCCTCTATCCACGCTAACACCCTACCCCCAACTCCATGTCCCTCAACCTTCTGCAATAACCTCTTGTCAGGTACCTTGTCAAACGCCTTCGGAAAATCCAGAAAGACCACATCCACCGGTTCTCCTCTATCCACCACCCTAGACACATCCTCATAGAACTGACATGGAGACAACGTGCAAACTCCACACAGACAGCCTGGGAGGGAGTGTGGGCAGGGTCAGTATTGTCACTGAGCTGTTAGTAGCCAAATTAATCCTTCTAACCTTTCTTGGGAAACTATTCTGCTAAAAGAGTCAGCACCATCTGAAGTCTCTGGGTTAAGCTGGAGTATCGGAAGGTTCTCAATGCACGGTAATTGTTCATCAGAACTTTTAACTTCCCGGGAATTGCAGTGAAACCTTTGCAGGAGTGCCCCTGCACATCGTCTGGAATGAAAGTCCCCCACAGTTCCCCGGATGACCATAGGCTGCTCCAGCCCTTTGAGAGAGAGCTGACTGGTGGTGATCTAAACTCGGGTGAGGGGGCGAGGTTGGGGAGACTGGTACAGGAATCGAACCCGTACTCGTGGCATCGCTCTGCGTCACGGACCTGCCTTTTGGCCACCTGGGCTAAACAGACCCCCACACATCCTTTAGGGTCCTCTCTGGTACAATCCACCTCCCCACCCAGGGAACAGGAGTTCTGAACCTTTATTTATAACAATTTACTTTTTTAGAGAACCTTCAATGGGTACATCACAGGCATGAAGGAGTTCAGACACTGAGCCACAAGACCATAAGATATAGGAACAGAATTAGGCCACTCGGCCCATCGAGTCTGCTCCACCATTCAATCATGGCTAGTATTTTTCTCATCCCCATTCTCCTGCCTTTTCCCCATAACCCCTGATCCCCTTCTTAATCAAGGACCTCTCTATCTCTGTCTTAAAGACACTCAATGACCTGGCCTCCACAGCCTTCTGTGGCAAAGAGTTCCACCACTCTCAATTAGAAGGTGGAACTTGCTACCATTACGATCGGTAGTAACATTGATGCATTTGAGGGAATACTGATGGGATTAGATGAGTGGATGGAAGAGGTTGGGATGGAGCATAAACACATTGGCCTGGGCCAATTGGGCTTAATGGCCTCCTTCTGTGCTTCCAATTTGAAAACATTAGGAGGGTGATATTTATGGATTTTAAGGCGGGTCTTTAAGGGGGAGAGAGATGTGGAGCGGCTTACGGAGCGAATTCCAGATCCTGGTGCTAAGATGATAGAAAGTTTGGTTTCTAATAATGGAGTCAGGGAGGAGATACAAAAGAAACCAGAGAATGGAGAGTTCCAGAGGAGTTATTGGGCTGGACAGGGGTAGGAAGGGGTAAAGTTCTGGTTGGAGCCAAGAACTTTATATCTTTTTCCCGACACAGCCTTGTGGGGCACCGGTGTTGGGGATGACCGTGGAGGAGGTGTTGTTGCCTATCCTTACTGATTGTAGACTGTGAGTTAGGGAGTTCAGTGTCCACTCACAGAGGGAGGAGCCAAAGCCCAGACCGTAGGGTTTGGAGATGAATCTCGAAGGAATAATGGGGGTTAGAGGTTGGGCTTTAGTTTATGAACACAAGAGGTGTCTTTGTTACCTAGGTATTCTGGAATTGAGTGTAGGGCCAGGGAGATGGCATCTGCTGTGGACCTGTTGCGGCGGTAGGCAATGAAACCAGGCAACCTGGGAGGTTGGAATTGAGTTGTGCCGTGACTAACCTTTCACTTGATCTTCTCTCTCCAAAATACAACCTGTGCTGTTTCAAAATGCCTGTTATTCTATTGCCTGTATGGGCAAAGCCTGCTGTAAAGTTCAGAGGATCTGGGTCTCTTTGATCTAGGAAAGCTTGAATTAGGGAAATCTGCAGCCTCTTAGTTCAAAGAGATTTAATGGCAGGGCAAAACTTCTACTTGTCCCTGTGCAGGTGGGGCATAGCAAGCTTCCTGCCTGTGTTATCTTGCAGGGGGGTGGTCGCTATACTTTACGAGAGGGAAGTGAGTTGGTTTGTGATTCCACTTAGGCTTTCTTGAAGAGCGTGGCGAGTATGGAGGGAGCAGTGTTACATTCACAAAACCCAGGATCGCAATCAGTTGTTTATGCAGCGATTTTCGTGTCCTCCAGATGACCTACATGTTTACAGCAAGTGAAGCAATTTTTGAAGTGAGGTTGCTTTTGCAATGTAGGAATTGCGATAACAAATTTATACAGAGCAAATTCCCTCAGAGAATACGACAATGTCCAAATAACCTATTTTCAGCGAGTTTACTGTTATTGAGTTGTGGGCAGCGCGGTGGCACAGTGGTTAGCACTGCTGCCTCACAGCGCCAGGGTCCCAGGTTCAATTCCGGCCTCGGGTCGCTGTCCATGTGGAGTTTGCATGTTCTCCCCATATCTGCATAGGTTTCCTCTGGGTGCTCCGGTTTCCTCCCACAGTCCAAAGATGTGCGGGTTAGGTTGATTGGCCATGCTAAGAAATTGCCCCTTAGTGTCCAGGGTAGTGGAGGTTAGAGGGATTAGTGGGTGTAGTAAGTAGGGACATGGGGGTAGGGCCTGTTTGGGATTGTGTTCAGCGCAGACTCGATGGGCTGAAGGGCCTCTTTCTGCACTGTAGGGTTCTATGTTCTATGTTCATCAGGGGGATTAGCAGAGTAAATATGGAGGGTTACGAGAATAGGGCTTGATGGGATTGTGGTCGGTACAGACTCAATGGGCCAAATGGCCGCCTTCTGTGGTGTAGGGATTCTATGATTGAGGGATGAATATTGACACTGGGGAGAACTCCCTTGCTCTTCTTTGACAGAATGCCCTGGGACCTTTCACATTCTCAGTTCAACATTTCATCCAAAAATTGGCACCTCTGACAGTGCTGCACTCCCTCGGTACTCTGGGAGTGACAGCCTGAATTACAAACAACACTCTTGACATACTAGCCTGGCTCACACAGTAACACATATTTTATCATAAACTGAATAATCCCAAATTTCTGAAGTTAGATTCTGAGATAATCTTAATTCTTAACAAAATTAACAATGGGCATTTATGTAATAGCTTTGATGTGGTAAACTCTCTCAAGACATTTACACAGGAATCACTGGCTGGGCCATTCCTAGTTGCCCTGTTCAGAGAGCAGTTGAGAGTCACGCACATTGCCGTGGCTTTGGAGTCACATGTAGGCCAGACCAGGTAAGGATGGCAGATTTCCTTCCCCAAAGGTCATTAGTGAACGAGATGGGTTTTCCTGACAATCGACAATGGTTTTACGGTCATCAGTAGATTCTTAATTCCATTCCTTTATTGAATTCAAATTCCACCATCTGCCGTGGTGGGATTCGAACCCAGATCCCCAGAACATTAGTTGAGTTTCTGGATTAATAGTCTGGTGATAATACCATGAGGCCATCACCTCCCCATTGATGTATTTGTCACAGAGTTAAGAAATATTAGGGCAATGATTTTGGGCAAAGAGGAAGGTTTTAAGGAAAATCCTAATGGAGATGAGGTGGGGCAAGAGAGAGGCTGCAAGGAGGAAGTCCAACATTTAGGCCCCAAACAGCTGAAAATATGGCCACCAATGGTGGAGCAATCAAAGTTGGGTCAAGTGCAAGTGATCAGGTTTGGAGTATAAATATTTCCAAAGGTTTTAGAGGCTTCCAGAGGTCACACAGTTAGGGAGTGGTGAGGCCATGGAGAGTTTGCGGATAATGTTAAGCTTTGGTGTCAACTCCGAGTCCCTAATTCACACCCTACACAGGGGTGGCGCGGTGGCACGGTGGGATTAGCACTGCTATCTCACAGCACCCGTGTTCAATTCTGGCCTCGGGTCACTGTCTATGCAGGGTTTGCACATTCTCCCCGTATCTGCGTGGGTTTCCACCGGGTGCTCCAGTTTCCGCCCACAGTCCAAAGATGTGCGGGTTAGGTTGATTGGCTGTGCTAAATTGACCCTTAGTGTCAGGGGGAATTAGTAAGCTAAAGGTGTGGAGTTAGGGCCTGGTGAGTTAGTGGTCGGTGCAGACTTGACAGGCCAAATGAATTCGTAAGATAAAGGAGCAGAATTAGGCCATTCTGCCCATTGAGTCTGCTCCATTATTCGAGTATGGCTGATATGTTCCTCATCCCCATTTTCCTGCCTTCTCCCCATAACCCTCCAACCCATTACCAATTAAAAATCTGTCTAACCCCTCCTTAAATGTACTCACTGAACTACCATCCACCGCGCGTTGGAATTCCACAGATTCACAACACTTTGGGACAAGTAGCTTCTCCCCAACAAGCAAAGGACAAAGAACAACACAGCACGGGAAACAGGCCCTTCGGCCCAACGAGCCCGCGCCGCCATTTTAACATGATGAGTGCCCTCCTCTACCCATGACCTCCTTCTGCACTGCAGGGATTCTATGAATTCTTTATCTTGACTACTCGGGATTTTCAGAACATTATTGAGGTCAACGATTTCTATTTATATAGCACCTCATTACTTTGTCAAAATATTTCCTCGCACAATGACTTACTTTGTGGAACACCAGTGGTTATCATTATCAGATAGGCAAACAGTCAGTGATCAAAAGCATTGGAGGGCAAGGACATTTACTGCCGGGGTACTCAGTTCAAATTCTATTTTGCTGTTGGCGTTGGAGTACTCAAAGTGCTTTTTAACAGATCCGATCGATAAATGCCAATAACACGTGTTAATGAAGGCCAGCCCAGACTGTGTGTTGTTGCAAACGCACTGAAGAATGTTGAATGAGGTCCAAGTCCAAAAAAAAAAGTCCTTTAATGACATATTAACAATCTTAGCCTAGGCTGGGATTTCTAGCAACGATTTCCAAGGCTAACAGAGAGACTAGTTCATTAGGCAGAGAGAGCTGATCTGACCTTGGGGGACAGTACACAAATGGCTTAGCCCTTCTGGGGGGAGAATAGCACATCCAACGGAAACATTGCGGGGGTAATTTGTACAATGTCCTTTCATCATAGTGGGATTTTGGTCCCAATGCACGTCGGGCTGTAGAGCTAATGCTAGCATTTATATAGCACCTTTCATAGCCTCAGGGTACCTCACAGTCAAATGAAATAGGTGGAAATAGGAATACAACTAGTTTACAAAGAGATATTGATCAGTTAAGTAAGTACACCCCAAAGATATTAGGCTGATTGGTGTAACAAATTGTCCCTAAATTAGTCTTCCCTCAATGTGGAATGCCATAAGCGTAGACAAGGGTCATGGGTGGAGGGGGGGACTCATGATGTTAAAATGGCGGCGTGGGCTCGTTGGGCCGAAGGGCCTGTTTCCCGGGCTGTTTTATTCTTTGTTCTTTCTCCTTTGTAAGTAGGTAAAATGTTGCAAGTGGAGAATAAAGTGGGAAAATGTGACGTTGTTAATTTTGGAAGTGAGAATGAAAGAACAGAGTATTATTTAAATGGAGAAAAACAGCAGACTTGGAAATATATCACCGTTCCTTCACCGACACTGGGTCAAAATCCTGCAATTCCCTCCCTAATAGCACCGTGGGTGTACCTACACTCCAGATATACAGCAATTCAAAATGGCAGCTCACCACCACCTTCTGAAGGGCAGCCAGGGACGAGCAATTAATGCTATCCCAGCCAGCAACAGCCACATAGAATCCTACAGTGCAGAAGGAGGCCATTCAGCCCATCGAACCAGCACCAACCCTATCCCCAGAACCCATTCATATTTACTCTGCCAATCCTTCTCACACCAAAGGACAATTTAGCATGGCCAAATAACTTAATCTGTGCCTCTTTGGAGTGCGGGAGGAAACCGGAGCACCCGGAGGACACCCACGCAGATGCAGGGAGACCATGCAGACTCTGCACAGACAGTGACTGGAGGCTGGAATTGAACCCAGGTCCTTGGCAATGGGACTAAGGCAGTAGTACTAATCATGGTGCCACTGTGCTGTCCATGGATGAATTATAAAATAGTTGATAAACAAAGCTGGGAATCTGTAATGAAAACTGAAGATGATGGAAAAATGCAGCAGCCAAACTGCCAAGAAAAAAAGCAATTTTTGCCTTATTATGAATGCCAAGTGATGACGGCCTTGTGGGGGCTCCAGATCCTATTGTTCAACCCTTTCACCAGCTCCTGTTACCAGTTCTTCCAGCACCCAATAATTCTTCCCAAATTTGTTACCATCATTCTCACTTAATAAATCTCGTGGAATAAAATTGACCCAACTGAGGGTTAGTATTGTACTGTAATACTTTAACACTAGGGTTAGAGCTAGACTTAGGATTGGGGTGAAGATTGACTTAGAGTTAAGGCCAGGGTTGATTTGGGGCAAAGGATATCGATTGGAAAGAGAAGAATGCTGCTGAAGCTTCTCATCTTGCACTCATCAGGACAAACACAAGAATGCCAAATTTCAAACAGTCACAACAGTGTATACCATAAGAGAAAAGGCCGTTGATTGGTTGGTACGCCATCCTTTCCTGCTGTCTCATAAATTGTTGTGATTGTTTGAAATTTGGTATTTTTGGGCACGATTTTACCAGCCGTTTATGCCATGCTGCAGTGAGGTTGGAGGATTTGGCGGCCAGCCAAATCTCCACTCATTGTGGCAGGGTGGGAAAATCCCGCTGGCGTGAACGGTGGCAAGACTCTGGCCGTTTGTGTTTGTCCTGATAAGTGCTGGATGAAAAGCTTTGACAACACGTCTCTCTTTTCAGCAATATTCAGCTCCAGGAACCTGGCTTCAATTCTGGCCTCGGGTCACTGTGTCTGTGTGGAGTTTGCACGTTCTCCCCGTCTCTGCGTGGGTTCCCTTCGGGCGCTCTGATTTCCTCCCACACTCCAAAGATGTGCGGGTTAGGTTGATTGGCCATGCTACATTGCCCCTTAGTGTCAGGGGGACTAGCTAGGGTAAATAGGTTGGGTTATGGGGATAGGGCCTGGTGGGATTGTGGTCAGCACGGACTCAATGGACTGAATGGCCTCCTTCTGCACTGTGGGGATTCTATAGGTGAAATTTTACCGGCACATTTATCAAGTTTTGTACGATCCCGCCTGAGGCTAACAGAGAATGCCGTTCTCCGAGCCTCACTCGCCCCTGGAATCAGGGCTGGCGTGCCGGTAAAATTCCGGCCTCTGATTCTATTCTATGAACATTCCAGGTCTACAGGGCCTGATACTGTGAGAGGGGGGGTTTAGTGATAAACTTGTTTCTTAAAAAAAGAGTGTTAGTTTCGAAGGGGACCTTACAAGATGGATTCACATTATTGAGAGGGAATCCGATAACTGTGGTTTCTGTGGTTTGGGTGTCTAGAACATAGGACATTACAGCGCAGTACAGGCCCTTCGGCCCTCGATGTTGCGCTGACCAGTGGAGCCAATCTAATGACCCTGTAACGGAAACTATTCCCAATATTATCCAAATGCCTATCCAATGACCATTTGAATGCCCTTAAAGTTGGTGAGTCCACCACTGCTGCAAGTAGTGCCAGTAAAATTCCAGCCTCTGATTCTATTCTATGAGTATCCCAGGTCTGTACCACTAAACGGTCTTTCCAAAGACCAGGATCTTTCCTTAACATTCCTCTCAAGATACAGAGGATGCTGGAAATCTGTCGAAGGGTCACATGGACTCAAAACGTTGGCTGGAATTCTCCGACCGTTGACACCGGTGGGGGTGGTTCTCTGATCCTGCTAGCGGCACACCCCCTGCTGCGGGTTCTCCGACACCACGACGTGGCTTCGATGGGAATTTCCATTGGCCGTGGGGAGACCAGAGGTTCCCGCCAGCCGGGAAGAGCGCACCACCCCCCCATCGCAGAGAAATCCACATAGAGAGGCCAGAGACTGTCGCCCGCCAACTCTGCTTCTCTCTCCACAGACACTGCCACGTTTAACCAGCACTTCCTGTTTCTGTTACCATTTCTCCTTGGCATTGGAGACACCGGCAACAAGGAATGGGGAGAGTCGGGGGGGGGGAAGGTGGGGAGTGGAACCTACATTCTCAGTTTGAATGAAGTCTGCGCAGTTATAAAACTGACCATGTTCCTGGGAAAGGGACAGAACTGGCCGGAGATAAACACCGGAATTTTACTGCCCCGCCTGCCCCGGGAATCGGAACGGGCAAGTGGCGGACAAGGTCCCTTTGACCTCGGTGGGATTTTATGGCTTCGGGATGAGCGAGGCTGGAAAATCCCACCCAAAGAGAGACCAGGCTGAGTCTGTTAACACAGACTGGACGTATTCTAACACTGGGGCACCAGGGCAGAGGGCCAGTACAGAAACAGCAACCGTATAGCAGGAAGCGGCACCTCCAGAACCCCAAAGATCGCCTTTACAACAAATTGCATTTATATAGCGCCTCTCGTCCAGCAAAACATCCCAACATCAGGGGCAGGATCAGACGTGATAAATTGGCCTCAAATCAAAAGAAGCGGGCATTAGGAGATCTGACTGGAAATTTGGTCAAAGAGATCAGGAGAACGGAACGGAAAGACAGGTGTTTAGGGAGAAAGTTCCGGAGTGTAACACCCAGGGAACTGAGGGCAGATTCCACACAGACAGTGACCCAAGCCGGGAATCGAACCCAGGCCCCCCTGGCACTGTGAGGCAGCAGTGCGAACCACCGTGCCATCTTAAAGAGGTCTTTGGTTCCTGGAGATCCCAGGATAATCCTATTGGGTATTTTTGGGAGATCAGGTGGCAGTGACCCTTTCATGGGATCTTTCTGTGCAAAGAGGCAAAAAGAACAGACGGCGGCCCAATTTAATGCCTAAACAGTAGGTTTTAAAACACCCCAGAGCTGCCCTGTGCACCAACACGTAAGGAGCGCAAAGCTTTACATCTGTTATTCCTGCCCATTTGATTCAAAGACAGCAATGAAGTTTATACAGACAGTGTAATGTTAGTGTCTGTAATGTGTAGAAGCAGTGGTTATACTGACCCCTATGGGTGATAGTGTGAATTGCCCTGCTGGAAAGGTCTGCTCAGAATCTTGCTTCACACTGCTTACAGGATAATGCCTTTCAGATGTATCGGAAACAGGGCAATGACTGTGCTAACATGGCGCGGAAACAACTGTTCAAGTGTATTGGGCAGTAAACTATCAGAGGAAATGAGAAAAAAAGGCACAGTAATAGACACTTTAATGATGATGAAGGTTTCTGATAGGGTAAAACCAGAGTGAGTATTGTAACTTGTGGGGATAAGTATAACGAGAGGGTTTTAGTATGAGATAATCACCAATTATTGCAATAGTGAATTCAGAAGGAACATCTTTACCCTGTTAGGGACCAGTCAGAAACTCTAGGGTATATTATTAAGTTAGCCTAGATCTAACTTTGTATGATTTTGGTGTTAATCATAGAACCATAGAACCCTACAGTGCAGAAAGAGACCCTTCAGCCCATCGAGTCTACACCAACCACAATCCCACCCTGGCCCTACCCCCATATCCCTACACATTTACCCACTAATCCCTCTAACCTACACACCCCTGGACACTAAGGGGCAACTTTTTAGCATAGCCAATCAACCTAACCCGCACATCTTTGGGCTGTGGGAGGAAACAGGAGCATCCAGAGGAAACCACGCAGACACGAGGAGAACATGCAAACTCCACACAGACAGTGACCTGAGCTGGGAATCAAACTCAGGCCCCTGGAGCTGTGAAGCAGCAGTGCTAACCACTGTGCCACTGTGCTGCATAAGGTATTTCACTCCAGTCTGATCTAATTCACCCACTGGAAAGCTCTCATCAAAATGAACTTTATTTAAGAACACAGTTAGAATATAACAATAAGCATTAGCATAAATTTTACCAACTTAAATGCTTAAATATGACAAATTATAATTACTAACGGCTAGCTATCGCTATTGTTCCAATTTAGCGGTATTTCCCCACAGACATAAATTCCTTCTTTAGAACCAGTTAGCACCAGAAACAGATATGCTCATGTGGACACTAGATTTCCAGCCTCTTAATATCTGAAGACATTTGTCTTCTGATTCTCATACAGCAGCCTCCAGAGAAAGATCCACCCCCAAACAGCAGAATCTAAGGCAAAAGATTTATTTCCTGGCAGATTCCAGTCTCCAACTCCAGAGAGAGAAAGTAACCTCACTCTAAAGATCCCAGTAGACTGCCCTTGTTTTCTCTGTGTAAACCTAGCTCCACCCAGTCACCTGATTTACTCTGTCAATCAACCAACTCAAGACCGACCCTACAAAACCTCAGGACATCTTTTAGCATCCAACCACATAAACAAAATCAAACTAACTTAAGGACAACTCAAAAGGAACAGGTCCCTAAAAAGAGGGGAATCGCCTGGAACAAAAGACAAAGTGGAAAGGAAACTTAAAACATCAAATTAAAATGTGATTAAAGGGGTAAATAATACACCCCTGTCCCTATGGTGCCCAGTGGGCATGGAAGCCATCAACTGTGCACAAAACCCCTGAAGAAAAACACTAAAATAACAGAACAGCATTAGCTCAGATTAAAACAAACATTCTAGCAATTAGGAGCAATTATGCTGCTGCAGTAACAATGTAGGGCTGCCGGATACAGACCCAGTGGCACCAATATTAGTAAAACAAACTGCTACAACAGATCCCACACAAAAAAACATATCCAAATACATTTCTTAAAATTACAGTATTATCACAACCCAACAGATGATAGGGATTGCTTAGATCAGTAGGCTAACAGCTCGAGTGTGATACAGACTGACACCAACTACCAATTACAAGAGGGCACAGGTTCAAGATGAGAGGGAGGTAAGTTTAAGGGAGATGCGTGGGGAAGTTTTCCACGCAGAGAGTGGTGGGTGTCTGGAATGCGCTGCCAGGTGGAAGCAGGCACATTTAAGAGGCATCTGGATGGGTGCATGAATAGGGAGGGGATAGAGGGGTTCGCACCGAGTAAGGGCAGAAGGTTGCTTTTTATTTAGTTAGGGTGTCATGATCGGCCTGGGCTTGGCGGGCCGAAGGGCCTGTTCCTGTATGGAACCTTTCTTTGTTCTTTGTTCTGAGTTCAATCCCTTTGCCGACTATGATAATTGATGGAGACCTTGTCTTGCCCCATGTTAGCAGAGCGGTGAACAATATATACCCAAAATGAGAGGGTGAATTCGCTACTACAGGGAGCGGTTAAGGTGAACTGTGTGGATGCATTTGTGGGGAACCTGGGCAAACACTCGAGAGAGAAGAGTACATACTGACAGGGTTACCTGAGGAAGGATTGGAGGAGGCTCAATTAGAGCGTAAAAGCCAACCTGGAGTGTCTGGGCCAAATGGCCTGTCAGTATATATTCTAATCAATTCCATTTAAATGAAGCCTCCAGAGTTCTCGCTCATTCAAAGTCCAATTCTATCATTCTTAAGCATAGGGTTAGTATAGGCACAAGTTGTTTGGTGGAACTCGCACATTCTCGTCAACTTTAAGGGCGTTCAAATGGTCAGTGGATAGGCATATGGATAACATTGGGATAGTTTAGGTTAGAGGGTCATTGGATTGGTTCCACTGGTCGGCGCAACATCGAGGGCCGAAGGGCCTGTACTGCGCTGTAACGTTCTATGTTCTATTCACATTGCGCAGTTAGAATCGAATTGGATATAATTGGGACTGACACTCCAGTGAGGTTCAATCTCATTGTCCATTGCACCATAAGACAAGAAGGTGTAAGATACCAAAAGGCATGAAAGGTGGCACATTGGCACAGTGGTTAGCTTTGCAGCCTCACAGCGCCAGTGACCTGAGGTCAATTCTGGCCTTCGGTCTGTGCGGAACCTGCACGTTCTCCTCGTGTCTGACTGGGTTTCCTCCGGATGCTCCAGTTTCCTCCCACACTCCAAAGATGGCCATGTGCGGATATTATGGGAATGGGGCGGGGGAGGGGGTGTGGGGGGATTGCATGTGAAAATGTTTGCAATTATCTGAGGCAAATATTAAAGGGAAAGGGACAGGAGGGTGGGATTAGACTCGATAGTTCCTGCACAAGAACAGCCCATGGCCTCCAATGTAGCATTTCAATGTTGTAACATTCCAGAGGACATACCTACCTCTAGGTGTCAGTGTGACTCAGTTAATGCTAACCTCAACTCAAAATCGGAAAGTTGTGGATTTAAACCTCACTCAAAGTCATAGATTCATAAAGGTCTACAGTACAGACAAAGTCCTCTCAGCCTATTATGTCTGCTCCAGTCATAAACAACATCTAACTAGTCTAGCACTTGACCCATAGCCTTGTGTGCCTTGACGTCGCAAGTGCACATCTCAATGCTTCTTAAATATTATGAGGGTCTCTGCCTCCACCCTCCTTCCAGGCAGTGAGTTCCAGACCCCCACCATCCTCTGGGTGAAAAGGGTTTTCCTCACCTCCCTTCTATCACCTCTTTCCTCTGATCTTAGCTCTAAGCCCCCTGGTCACTGATCCCTCCACCTGTCTCACGTGATTTTATACTTACTCGTGAAATTCGAGCACGTAACATGCCAGTGCTGTACTGAGGGAGTTCTGCACTGTCAGAGGAGCCGTCTTTCAAATGAGACGCTAAAACCAAGGTCCCGTCCACTCTTTCAGGTCCATGGTACTGTTGGAAGAATGATGTGGAGGTGCCAGCGTTGGACTGGGGTAAACACAGTAAGAAGTCTCAAAATACCAGGTTAAAGCTTTAACTTAGTGTTGTGAGACTTCTTACTATTAGAGGAATAACAGCGAAATCCACTTGATGTCCTGGCCAGTATTTACCCTTCAGCCAATGTCACTAAAAGTGAATGATTTTGCCACTTATCTTATTGTTGTCTGTGGAAACTTGCTGCGTTCAAATTAGTTTCTGCTTTTCCTACATTCCAATATTGCCGGCATTTCAAATGAGCTTCATTGTGTTACAAAGTTGAGTCGCGTAATTGTAGATTGAGAGCTAGGAAGTTCGAATTTGGTGTTTTTAAAACTGTATTATGCTAGAACAGAGAGCGTTGTATGACCCCTTTATAAGGTGATGCTCTTACTGCACTTAAAGAGTTAAAAAAATGCAAATACACAGAGAACCCAAACTGAAACATTTGTATCGAAAGATCAAAAACAACAGGCTTTTGAATTTAGCCAATCAATCTGAATCAGGCTCTCAGATACCAAGAACCTATTAAATTTAAATCTGATGGTTTTGACAACCTTAGACCCAATTCTATTGTGGGAAATATTGATATGTCATCAGAGGCATAAAAAAAAGGGCAGTGGGCCAAAGAGGAGAGAGAGCAACGGCAAGAGATAGCAGCTCATAGTTCACCTCTCAGCTCTGGAGGGAAAGAGAGAGAATCACTGATTCTCATGACCTCATCTAAGAGAAAGCACCATCTTGACAGTGAAGATACCTAAGAAAGAAGTTCCAGACAGAAGAATCAACAGAGAAGGACCAGAATATTCCAGAAGACGCCAAACCTGGTTGTAATTTAGAGACTGACTAAATTCTATTTTATTAATGAGTGGGAATTATATTTATTGGAACATTAGAATCTTGTTTTATTTGGGAATTGTTAATACAGTACAGCCCCATTGTAACGCAATGGTTGGGGTCCATAAAATGTTATCATGAATGTTATTGAGGTTGCGCTAAATCATTAAACCGGGAATAGCAAAAAAAAAGGTCCATCCGTCATATCGCGTCATATCCGATTTTGCACAAAATTGGGGCACTAAAATCAGGGTTCCACTGTAGTTAGAAAAGATTTATTCAGTTTATTAATAGTTTAGTTAAGTTACTCACTGTTAGTTAGACAAATAAATTGTTACTAGTTGATTTTAGAGAAAGTGTCAGGGATTTAGTTTGTATTTAACCATTGGGAGTTACTGAAGAGGAGGTCACACCACTTCACACACACTTTTTATAGATTATAGGGTGAGGTATTCCTCTTTGAATGTTTCAGTGTCAGTTCTCGGAGGGAGGGGATCCACCTCCACTTCATAACAATTGTCTGTAAAGTACTGTAGACAATCCTGAAGCGGTGAAAGGTTTCACCTTATGGATGCGATCCATTCATTGTGGGCCTGGGTAAACTGCGTCACGTGAGTGCAGCGCAAAGCAAATACTCCCACTGCAGTATTGAGGGTGTGCTGCCCTGTCAGGAGTGCTGCTTATCGGATGTAATTCCCGGAATTTTCCGGTCCTGCTGAGATGGGAGGATGCCGGGAGCCAGCCAAACGTCACTGAAGTGGCAACAAAAGGTCCTGACACATTATTTTGAAACGGAGCAAGGTTTGCTGATCCGCCTGTCCGTCCCCCAGCTACAAAATAAAATTACTAAATTACCCCTCTATAAAATAATGAGGGGTCAGGTCAGCTGGATAGCAAAAAAATCTTCAGTGTCTTGTGGGGGAGTCTGGGGCTGGAGGGCAGGGGTTTGGGGTCAGAGGGAAGAGATACAAAAGTGTCCAGGGAGCCAATTTTTTCGCACAAAGTGTGGTGAGTGTCTGGGTAGAGGCGGGTACAATTTTGTCTTTTAAAAAGCATTTAGATAGTTGCGTGGGTGGGATGGGTGTGGAGGGATCAGGGCCCGGTGTGGGCAAGTGGGATTAGCTTACGGGTTTTGGAAAGTGGGTGGGTGGCGTGGACGGGTTGGGCCGAAGGGCCTGTTTCCGTGCTGTAGACCTCAATGACTCTATGACTCGACAAGGCACAAGTCAGGGGTTTGATGGAATATCCCCCACTTGTCTGGGTGAGTGCAGTTTCAACAACACTCGAGAAGCTCAACACTATCCACGTCACTCAGCCTGCTTGATTGGCACCACATCCACTCGCTCCCCAACGCACAGCAACAGCTGTGTGTACCATCTACAAATGCACTGCAGCAATTCACCAAGGCTCCTTGGACAGCACCTTCCACACCACCAACCACTAATATCTAGAAGGACAATGACAGCAGGTATCTGGGAACACCATCACCTGGAGGTTCCCCTCCAACCATCCTGGCTTGGAAATATATCGCCTTTCCTTCACTGTCACTGGGAACTCCCTCTCCAACAGCACCGCAGAGACTATAGCAGTTCAAGATAGCTCACCACCACCTTCTCAAGGGCAACTTGGGTGTTGCAGATGGGAACAGCCTCCTCTCCATACTGGGCTCACCTCCACAACGTCTGGTGGCCTTTCAACTCCCGCTTGGGTGACTGTCTGTGCGGAGTTTGCACATTCTCCCTGTGTCTGCGTGGGTTTCCTCCGGGTGCTCCAGTTTCCTCCCACATTCTGAAAGACGTACTGGTTAGTTGCATTGACCTGAGCAGGTGCTGGAGTGTGACGACTAGGGGAATTCACAGTAACTTCATTGCAGTGTTAAGGTAAGCCTTACTTGTGACTAATAAATAAGTAACTAAACTCCAGGGAGACTGCTGGATAGTGTTAAAGAAGGGATTAGAAGTGTCTTGCTATTCACAATGGTTAGTTGGGATATGAAGTGCTTTGCCATTGGAGCCAAAATGGTGATCAGATTTGAGGGTGAATTAGGCAAACATGAGGGGGAAAAGAGTCAGGAAATCCAAAGCATCCCAGATCAAAGATGTGTGGGTTAGGTGGATTGGCCATGCTGAATTGCCCCTCAGTGTCACGGGCTCTAGTAAAGTAAATGTATGGGGTTATAGGGATAGAGCCTGGGTGGGATTGTGGTCACTGAAGGCTCGATGGGCCGAATAGTCTCCTTCTGCATTGTAAGATTCTATGAAATGGGATTGGAGTGGTCAGTTCTGGTCCAGATATAAGCAGGGGAGTCGATGGCCTAGTGGTAAAATCACTAGATTATTAATCCAGAAACTCAACTGATGTTCCGGGGACCCGGCTTCAAATCCCGCCACAGCAGATGGTGGAATTTGAATTCAATAAAAAAAATCTGGAGTTATGAATTTACTGATGACCATGAAATCATTGATGGCAAAACCCATCCCATTCATTAATGCCCTTTAGGGAAGGAAATCTGACCTATATGTGACTCCAGAGCTACATGTGGTTGACTCTCAACTACCCTCGGCCAATACAGATGGGCAATAAGTGCTGGTCAGCCAGTGACGGCCATGTCCCATGAATGAATAATGAATATATAATAACCCTGTGGTTTCAGGGGTGACACACACTGATTCACCAGAATGATACCCAATGTAAAAGGGTTAAATTAGTAGGCCAGGTTTGATGTAGGCTTTGAGCACTGTATAGGAGATTAAAGTGAGGTATTTAAAATGATTCAAGCAGTTAATAAGGTGGGTTGAGTGCTTTATTTCTCTCAAGGAAGCGGGGTGTAACATTAACATGAGAGCTTCATCGTTTGTGGATTATGTCAAAAAACAATTCTTCATACAAAGGAGAGTAGAAATCTCTCTCCCTCAAATCAGTGCAAGATTCATAGAATAGAATCCCTGCAGTGCAGAAGGAACTTCCGTTGAGCCTGCACTGACCACAATCCCACCCAGGCCATAACCACCCCCTGTATTTATCCCTCTAATCCCCCTGACACTAAGGGGCAATTTAGCATGGCCAATCCACCTAACCTGCGCATTTTTGGACACTAAGGGGCAATTTAGCATGGCCAATCCACCCAACCTGCACATCTTTGGACACTAAGGGACAATTTAACATGGCCAATCCACCCTAACCTACACATCTTTGGACACTAAGGGGCAATTTAACATGGCCAATCCACCTAACCTGCACATCTTTGGACACTAAGGGGTAATTTAGCATGGCCAATCCACCTAACCTCCACATCTTTGGACACTAAGGGGTAATTTAGCATGGCCAATCCACCTAACCTGCACATCTTTGGACACCAAGGGGCAATTTAGCATGGCCAATCCACCTAACCTGCACATCTTTGGACACTAAGGGGTAATTTAGCATGGCCAATCCACCTAACCTGCACATCTTTCGGACTGTGGGAGGAAATCGGAGCATCTGGAGGAAGCCCATGCAGACACGGGGAGAACGTGCAAACTCCACACAAAGTTTAAAATTTATGAATAAATTATTAATTAATATCACAAGTAGGCTTACATTAACACTGCAATGAAGTTACAGTGAACATCCCCTAGTCGCCACACTCTGGTGTCTGTTCGGGTACACTGAGGGAGAATTTAGCATGGTCAATATACCTAACCAGTACATCTTTTGGATTGTGGGAGGAAACCGGAGAACCCGGAGGAAACCCACACAGACCTGGAGAGAATTTGCAGACTCTGCAGACATGACCCAAGCCAGGAATCGAACCCAGATCCCTAGCGCTGCGAGGGCAGCAGTGCTAACCACTGTGCCACTGTGCCGCCCCAATTCAACTGAAAATTTCAAAGTTGAGATTATTTTTATTCAGATCAGCGAACTTATCAACAAGTACAAAACCTCGGCACGCAGATAATGTTGCAAAGCAAATCAGCCGTGATCTAATCGAAAGGGGGAACAGATTGAAGGGCTGAATGGCCTCTTCCTGTACCTACCTCCTGTATCTCCCGTACCTGGGCAGCACGGTGGCACAGTGGGTTAGCACTGCTGCTTCACATCTCCAGGATCCTGGGTTCGATTCCTGGCTCGGGTCACTGTCTGTGTGGAGTTTGCACATTCTCCCCGTGTCTGCATGGGTTTCCTCCGGGTGCTCCGGTTTCCTCCCACAGTCCAAAGATGTGCGGGTTTGGTTGATTGGCTGTGCTAAAATTGCCCCTTAGTGTCCTAGGATGCTTAGGTTAGAGGGATTAGTGGGTAAAATATGTAGGGTTATGGGGGTAGAGCCTGGGTGGGATTGTGGTCAGTGCTGACTCGATGGGCCGAAGGGCCTCTTTCTACACTGTAGGGTTCTATGATTCTATGATTCTACAATGGACTGAATGGCCTCCTCCTGTACGCACAATGGACTGAATGGCCTTTTCCTCTACCTTCAATGGATTGAATGGCCCATCCTGTACATACAATGGATCGAATAGCCTCCTCCTGGACTTCAAGTAGACTGAGTGGCCTCCTCCTGTACCTACAATAGACTGAATTTCCTCCTCCTGTACCTACAATGGACTGAATGGCCTCTTTCAAAAGCTGACCTGTGACAATCCAAAATGGAGTTATCTCATATGAGAGTTAGCTCTGAGCCGCAGCATCTGCTCAGTGCTTTACCGGGGCAAACCATCACACCGCAAAACTCACCGACAAAACACTGCTTCAAGATTACTCCTCTGATTGGGAGAGGATTCAGGAGACAGGTATTATAATAAATCTGCTTGTATTTTCACTTTAAGGGAAGTGATTTAATGGCTTCCATTTCCTGCCTCTCTCTGTTTAAACGCATTAAATTGTTTTCCTTTGAAATTAGCATTTAGATTAATGGCCCAGTGTCCCTGTTGAGTTAGCCCACACAGAACATTCCAGAGGCTGCATTAACGGGTGCTAAACATAGCCAGAGTCAGTGCTAAACCCAGTTCAGGTTGGAAAATTTGCTACACATGTATCACAATAGATTAGTTGCTCACTCGAGTGACGTGATGCATTTGGATAAACATTAGCACAAGCCGCAGGAAATCTTTGCGACTCTAAGTGGGTTTGACAGAGTTAATGCAGAGAAGGGGAGAAACGCTCGCTTTAGATGTGGGGCGGCACGGTGGCACAGTGTTTGGCACTGCTGCCTCGCAGCGCCAGGGAGCCAGGTTCGATTCCCGGGCTTCGGGTCGCCGTCTGTGTGGAGTTTGCACATTCTCCCCGTGTCTGCGCGGGTTTCCTCCGGGTGCTCCGGTTTCCTCCCACACTCCAAAGATGTGCGGGTTAGGTTGATTGGCCATGCTAAGAAATTGCCCCTTAGTGTCAGGGAGATAGTGAGCAGGGTAAGTGTATGGGAATCGAGCCTGGGTGGGACTGTGGTCAGTACAGACTCAATGGGTCGACTGAGCTCATTCTGTACTGTAGGATTCTATTTCACCGTTCACAGCCTCGAGATGTCCCAAAGCACTTTACAGCCAATGAGGGACTTTCCAAAGTGCAGGGAATGGAGAAAATACAACTACCAATTTACACGCAGCAAGGTTCCATAAAACAGCTTTGTGACATTGGTTAGATCATTTGTTTCCTTCCTGAGCAATGTCGATTGAAGGATTAAATATTCTAAGGAATCCCCTCTGTTTCTAGGAAAGAATCCCATGGCGAGGTTTAGACCCACCTGAGAGAGATGATAGAGCCTGGGTTTAATATTCCCCCTGGGAGACATTACCTCTAACAATGAGGCACACCCCACCCCACCCCCCCCCACAGGACTACAGAGCAGTGTCAGCCTTTTGCATTGATGTCAGAGCTAGAACACACACCCTCCTGATTCAGAGCCAAGAGTGCCACCCACTGAGCCACAGCTGAACAGTAAAAGCGCCTCCTCTCATGAGAGAAATCCAGACTAAGGAGCCATAAACATGTCACCAATAAATCCAATAGTGAGTGTTCTGAAAGCCAGCCCCTTCAACACTGCACTAGATTGAGTATAGCATCATAGAATCCCTCCAGTGCAGGAAGAGGCCATTCGGCCCACTGAGTCTGCGACAGAGCACCTTACCCAGGCCCACCATAGCCCCATGCATTTATCCCGCCAGCCTCCTAACCTGCACATCTTTGGACACTAAGGGGCAATTAAGCATGGCCAATCCACCTAACCTGCACATCTTTGGACACTAAGGGGCAATTTAGCACGGCCAATCCACCTAACCCGCACATCTTTGGACACTAAGGGGCAATTTAGCATAGCCAATCTCCCCAAACCTACACATCTTTGGACATTAAGGGGCAAATTAGCATGGCCAATCCCCCAAACCTACGCATCTTTGGACACTAAGGAACAATTTACCATGGCCAATCCCCCCAAACCTGCACACCTTTGGATACTGAAGGGCAATTTAGCATGGCCATTCCACCTAACCTGCACATCTTTGGGCACTAAGGGGCAATTTAGCATGGCCAATCCACCTAACCCGCACATCTTTGGACTGTGAGAGAAAATCAGAGCACCCAGAGGAAACACACACAGACACAGGTGAAATTCCACACAGACACCCAAGGGTGGAATCAAATCCGAGTCCCTGGCACTGTGAGGCAGTAGTGCTAACCACTGTGCCACCGTGCCACTTCCTAGAGTGGTGTATGGGATCACTCAGAAGTGAAAATGCCACCAAATAAGTCACAGTTGACTAGGGGTAAGATTTTTCCGTGACTGTGTAACATCCTGCCAGCATTTATTGTCTGGGTTCATTGACCAACTGGGGGAAGGGAAGGAAGGGTAGGCTGACCATAGAATCCCTACAGTGTAGAAGGAGGTTGTTTGGCCCTTCGAGTCTGCACTGACCACCTTCCCACCCAGGCCCTATCCCCGTGACCCCACACATTTACCCTGCTAATCCCCCTGACTCTAGAGTTTTACTCAGCATGGCCAATCGACCTAACCCGCACATCTTTTGGACTGCGGGAGGAAACCCACGCAGACACGGGGAGAATGTGCAAACTCCACACAATCGGTGACCCAAGCCAGGAATCGAACACGAGTCCCTGATACTGTGAGACAGCAGTGTTAACCACTATATCACCGTGCCGCCCAGCACCACACGGGGCCATAGCTGCTGGCCACACTGGAGACAGCGCCTCTCCCAGACCCTAACTCCTGCGCAGTCCCTGTGTTCATATTCTTTCCATACAGTGAGTCACTGATGTAATGCCCGCTGAGTGTGTTAAACATTCAGAGAAAGATTCAATCCTGACTCAGACTCAGCCTGATGTTGACATGTTTCCTTCACTGATCTTATCTCAAACCGTCAGAAACTGAGGCTGACGCAATCGCTCTTTAGATCCAAATGCTGACATTTTAGCAGCTGATTCTAATCTGCCCTGAGGAGATGCCAATTAAAACTCGTGGAAAAATGTAAGGGATGTGTACTCAGTGGAAGGCACTGTGGCTGTCTTCACACAAAATCTTCAATGCATTGAGTCACTATGACATCCTTACTATTTCCGTGAATGACGCAGAGGATTAAAATAAGGCAAAAATGTAACCTTGGTTTTATTAACAGGAGCAGAGTGTACAAAAACAAGGGGGTTATGTTGAATTTGTACAAATTCATCCTCATTGTGTCCAGAGGGCACAACCTCAGGCTAAAGGGACGATCCTTTAAAACAGAGATGAGGAGGAATTTCTTCAGCCAGAGAGTGGGGAATCTGTGGAACTCTTTGCCACAGAGGAGGCCAGGTCATTGAGTGTCTTTAAGACAGAGAGAGATCGGTCCTTGATTAATAAGGGGATCAGGGGTTATGGGGAAAAGGCAGGAGAATGGGGATGAAAAGAAAATCAACCATGATTGAATGGTAGAGCAGACTCGATGGGCCGAGTGGCCTAATTCTGCTCCTATGTCTTATGGTCTGATAGTTCTGGGTGTTACACTTCAGGAAGGATGTGAAGGCATTGGAGAGAGAGTGAAAAAGACTCACGAAAATGACCCCAGGGGTGAGGAACTTCAGTTATTATGTATTTATTAATGTCACAAGTAGACTTACATTACCACTGCAATGAAATTGGAGACCATGGCCTAGTGGTATTATCACTGGAGTATTAATCTAGAAACTCAGCTAACGTTCTGGGGACCCAGGTTCGAATCCCGCTATGGCCACTGGTGAAATTTGGATTCAATGAAAGATATCTGTAATTAAGAATCTACTGATGACCATGAAATCATTGTCAGAAAAACCCATCTGATTCACTAATGTCCTTTAGGGAAGGAAATCTGTTGCCCTTACCTGGTCTGGCCTACATGTGAGTCAACAGCCACAAAAATGGAGTTGACTCTTAACTGCCCTTGGCCATCTAGGGATGGGCAATAAATGCGATGCCCATGTCCCATAAATGAATACAAAAAAAGTTACTATGAAAATCCCCTTGTACCCACACTCCAGTGTCTGTTCATATATATTGAAGCAGAATTTAGCATGGCCAATGCGCCTAACCAGCATGTCTTTCAGACTGTGGGAAGAAACCGGAGCACCCGGAGGAAACCCACGCAGACATGGGGAGAATGTGCAGACTCCACATGGACAGTGACCCAAGCCAGGAATCGAACCTGGGTCCCTGGTGAGGCAACAGTGCTGGCATACTGTGCCACCCCAAAACAACGAGGGTAGGTTAGAAGAGTTAGGAGAGATTTCCTTGGAGAGAAGGAGACTGAGAGGGGATTTGATAGAGATGTTCAAAATCATGAGGGGTCTGGAAAGGAAGATTGTGCAGAGTTGCGGAGAGAAGGTGAATTGCTCATCAGACAGCTGGTGCGACACGATGGGCTGAATGGCCTCCTTCGGCACCATGAAAAGTTTGCGATTCCGCAACTCATACGTTGATGCAATTCTCTTTTGCAAGTTACTGTTGACTTTTACTTGACCAGGGAGTTGTTGAGGGAGAGAGGCAGGGAAGTAAAGTCAAAGCCATACTCAGACCAGATTAACCAGGATGTTTCTGAAGGACAGGACAGGTCTGAGGGGCTGAATGGCCTCCTGCTCCCAATGATTATGGTCAAATGATCTTACTTCAGGCGCAAACACTCTCCATGTGTCAAATACTGATGGGGGAGGGTGGTGGGTGTTTCCACAGGGAAGGTGAAGTGGTGTGGGAGAGGGTGATGTGGGGGTCGAGGGACAGAGTCTAGGTTAAAGGGTAAAATTCAGCGTAGCCAAGCCCCACAGTCACAAGTGCAGGGACCAGCCTGACAAAGGGTCATCTAGACTCCAAACGTTGGCTCTTTTCCCTCACCACAGTTGCTGTCGGAGACTTCCCAACATTTCCTGTTTTTGTTGGTGCCACCATTCTTTGGGATTATGGAATAGAATCCCGACAGTGCAGAAGGAGGCCATTCAGCCCATCGGGTTTGCACCGACCACCCTATGCCCGCAACTCTGCATTTTTACCTTAGCTACTCCCCCTGATGCTAAGGGGGCAATTTAGCGTGGCCAATCTATCTAACCTGCACAACCTTGGACTGCGGGAGGAAACCGGAGCACCCGGCGGAGACCCACACAGACACGGGGAGAACATGCAGACACAGCCGGGAATTGAAGCCGGGTCCCTGACGCTGTGAGGCTAACCACTGTGCCACCCAAAGACAGCGAAAGGGCTTGTCTGGAGTTTGAACCTCTTGCATGCCACTCGACTGAAGGCGAGAAGCGTACCCCGAGACGAAGGAGCCTACATTCAGCTGCGTAATTTCACGCTGCGAGCCCAACATTTAGTAAGGGCAATTTAATTGAGTCAATCTTTGTAAAATTGATCTTGCTCCTGGAGTTTTTAATCATAGTGGCAGTGGGTCATTGTCTGAGCTGCGTTATCAAGCTGATATAGTGGCTTCCTGCTTTATTCCCTCTCATAACCGTTCACATACGACGCTGTCAAGAAAGGCAATTGTCTGCAGCTGGATTTCAGATCACCGGCTGCTCATATCCCATCCTCGCTCATAAATGTCATTACTGTTTGCATTCGAACTCATTCATCATCCCCCGTTCTTTTTTTTTAATATAAAAAATAACACGGCTGAAGCCCACAAGAGGCGAGAACTAATCCCAAAGAGGGGGAGAGGAGACAGACAAAAAAACTTCCTAGTCTGCTATATTTGGCTTCACATGACGAGGTTGCTAGGCGATGAGGTGATAGAAGGATTGAGTCAGAGGTGAGTCAGACGTGACCCATTCTCCCCAACCCTTGATGTTAAAAATGGTGTGAATCGAATAATCTGCAGTCATTGAGGGATTTCATTCTGTTTCAAACGTGTGGGCTGTTCCTACACTGAACTGCAGCATCAGCAAATGTTTACTTTCCTGATTCATCGCTATGGAACCAATTACAGAGCATAGCAACGTAGAAGATAGGAGCAGAAGACCACTCAGCCCTTCGAACCTGCTCCTCCATTCACCATGGCTCATTGTCCAAATCCATAGCCCAATCCCACTTTCTCCCCATAACCTATTTGCCCCAGGTGCTATATCCAGCCGTCTCTTCAACGTTTTGGCATCAACTACTTCCTGTGGTAATGAATTCCACCGGCTCACCACTCTCTGGGTGAAGAAATGTCTCCTCATCTGCGCTCCAAATGGCCTACCCTGAATCCTCACAGACTGCGACCCCTGCTTCTAGACTCCCCCACCATCGGGTACAGCCTTCCTGCACGTACCCGAGTGGCTTACTCCTACTTCTGATAGAGTTTTATAAGTCTCTATAAGATCTATGTTCGCCTATGAAGAGAGGCTAAATAGACTGGGCTTGTACTCGTTGGAGTTTAGAAGGCTGAGGGGGGATCTTATAGAGACGTACAAGATAATGAAGGGGATGGATAGGGTAGAGGTAGAGAGATTCTTCCCGCTTAGAAAGGATAGCAGGACTAGGGGGCACAGCCTCAAGATAAAGGGGGGGGGGCAGTTTAGAACGGAGTTGAGGAGGAACTTCTTCACTCAAAGGGTGGTGAATCTCTGGAATTCTCTGCCCGTTGAAGTGGTGGAGGCTGCCTCGCTAAATATATTTAAGACGCTGGTTGATGGGTTTTTGATAAGCGAGGGGATTAAGGGTTATGGGGAGAGGGCGGGAATGTGGAACTGAGCCACGACAGATCAGCCATGATCTTATTGAATGGCGGGGCAGGCTCGAAGGGCTAGATGGCCTACTCCCGCTCCTATTTCTTATGTTCTTATGTACCTCATTGAATATATTTAAGTCACAAGTAGATAGGTTTCTGATAGACAGGGGAATTAAGGGTTATGGGGAGAGGGCGGGAAAGTGAAACTGATCCACTTCAGATCAGCCATGATCTTATTGAATGGCGGGGCAGGCTCGAAGGGCTAGATGGCCTACTCCTGCTCCTATTTCTTATGTTCTTATCCCCCCTCATTTGTCTGGACTCCAGTGAAAACAATCCTAATCTCTGCTCATACATCAGTCCCACCATCCCGGGAATCAGCCTGGCAAACGTTCTCTGCATTTCCCCAAGAGCAAGAACAGCCTTGGAGAGTGGCGCTGTGAGGATGGAGACACTTAAAACCCACCGACCTCCCCGGTCTGGACCTAATTAGTCCGACTTGCTGTTATGCCAATTAGATCACAAGAGGCATGATCTGAAGTCATGCCCTCTGGACACGTACCAGCCGGAATTTTACCACCCTGCCCACCACGGGAATAGGTCAATGGACCTTTCTATGTTCCACCTCTTGGAAAAGTCCATTGATCTCAGGGCGAGCAAGGCCATAACATCCCGTAAACTGTTCTGATTCACAGAAACATAGAAACTAGGAGCAGGAGGAGGCCACTCGGCCCTTCGGGTCTCCTGCACCATTCATTTCGATCATGGCTGATCATTGAATTCAAATGCGATGATTTGGTGGCAAACCAGCGCCCCTTCATTGTCACTGGGGCAGAATCCTAATATTTCCACCGCAGTTGAAGGAGGAGAACCTTATTGTGCAATCCAGGGTTGGGATTTGGAATGCGCTGGATTCTACAGGTTCCTTCGGAAGGGTGGGATCAACGTTTGAAAGAAAACATATTCCGGGGTGACGAGGAAAGAACTGGGGGGGAGTAGAACCACCTGGAATGTTCTTCCGAAGGGCTGGGGCGGACTCGATGGGCCGAACATCTTCCTTCGGTGCTGAGCCGTTTTCTGGATGGCCCAAAGCGCTTTAACGAAGCACTTTCTGAAGTGTCGTCGGCGTTGTGAGCGTGCAGCCAGAGCCTTGTGCACAGCAAGATCCCACAGACAGCGCTGCGATCTTGATCAAGTCATCTGTTATCTTCAGTGCGATCGGTTAAGGGATAAATATTGATCAGGGCGGAGGCAGGGAACCCTCCCCCCACCCCCCAACCCCACCCCCCACCCCCTTGACTAACAACCGCAGGATCATTTTAAACCCTGGGCCTCAGTTTAACATCTCACCTGAAAGGCAGCGCTCCTGACAGCACGGCACTCCCTCCGCACGGCCCTGAGCGCGCCAGCCCAGGTTGTACACTCACATCTGGAAGGAGGGTTCTTGAATCCAGGAGAGGTTAGTATGATAGGGCCATTCTGTGTGTACACACTCCAGTAAGCGTACAGCTAGGCTTGCCAGAGATGAGGAGGAATTTCTTCAGCCAGAGAGTGGGGAATCTGTGGAACTCTTTGGCGCAGAAGGCTGTGGCAGTCGGGTCACTGAGTGTCTTTAAGACAGAGATCGATAGGTTCTTCATTAATAAGGGGATCAGGAGTTATGGGGAAGAGGCAGGAGAATGGGGATGAGAAAAAAACAGCCACGATTGAATGGCAGGGCAGACTCGATGGGCCGAGTGGCCTAAATCTGCTCCTATGTCTTATAGTCTTCTGGTCTTATCAGGAAAGAATGTATGGGCGGCACAGTGGCGCAGTTGTTAGCACTGCTGCCTCACAGCACTAGGGACCTGGGTTCGATTCCCGGCTCAGGTCACTGTCTGTGTGGAGTTTGCACATTCTCCCCGTGTCTGCGTGGGTTTCCTCCGGGTGCTCCGATTTCCTCCCACAGTCCAAAGATGTATGGGTTAGGTGGGTTGGCCGTGCTAAATTACTCCTTTGTGTCAGGGGAACCAGCTGGGGCAAATGCACAGGATTATAGAGATAAGGCCTTGGTTGTGGTCGGGGCAAACTCAATGGGCTGAACGGCCTCCTTCTGCAAGGAAGGATACTATAAACCTGTCGGATACTGTATGGCGAGAGCTTCAGACAGCACTCTTTCTTTTGAGAGAGAGCCCTGCTGTAACCTAAAAGAAGCATCAGAAAAACTGTGCTGCTTAACTGGACTTCCGCTTCATCTGAGCTAAGCTATCAATAATTTAAAGCTGAGATGGAAGTGGTGCAAGTGGTCACGTAACTCATTAAAGGACTTTCAAAGCTTCCTGGGGATGAAACACCTTTCTTCTCCTACTGTGCGTGGACGTCACTCTGAGAATCATTATCTCTACTGAAGCCACCGATCTCTCCCTCTCCACTCCTTTCTCACTCCCTCTACTTTTCAATGATCAGTATTCCTTTCAATATTTCCCTTTCGATTCTCCACTGCTCCTCATTCTTACTTTCCCAGCTGAGTTGAGCTAAAGAATGAGAACACTCTGCCTCCCCTGAGGCTGTGAAAGGTTTTATATAAACACAAGCATCGCTTCCTCTCTCTTACATTCATTCTCAGAACCTCAACACTCTTCAATCTCTTTCCACCCTCTCCATCCCCACTTGCTCCTGCGATTTGATGGGATATCGGGCTTTTCCCCTTTCTGTAGTATTATAGAGCGGTTACAGAGGAGCAGGAGGTGATTCAGCCCATCGAGTGCGTGCCCACTCTCTGCAAGAGCAATGCAGCAAGACCCACTCTCCCACCTTGTCCTCCTTACCCTGCAAATGTTTTCTCTTCAGAGAATTACCCGATTCCTTGTGTGGAGAGCCACGATTAGTTCTGCCTGCACCACACAGTGCATATCAGAGCATAACCACCCCGCTGTGTGTAAAGGTTTTCCTTAATGTTAAGACCAGAAGACCATAAGATATAGGAGCAGAATTAGGCCACTCCATCCATCAAATCTGCTCTGCCATTCCATCGTGGCTGATACTTTTCTCATCCTCCTTCTCCTGCCTTTTCCCCATAGCCCTTGATCCCCTTATCAAACAAGAACCTATCTCTCTCTGTCTTAAAGACACTCAGTAGTTTAGGTTAGTTGGAATAGTTTAGGTTAGAGGGTCATTAGATTGGTTCCACTGGTCGGCGCAACATCGAGGGCCGAAGGGCCTGTACTGCGCTGTAATGTTCTATGTTCAATGACCTGACCTCCACAGCCTTCTGCGGCAAAGAGTTCCACAGATTCCCCACTCTCTGACTGAAGAAATTCTTCCTTATCTCAGTGCTAAATGCTCACCCCTTTATTCTGAGACTGTGCCCTCCAGTTCTAGTCTCTCCTACCAGTGGAAACATCCTCTTCACATCCACTCTATCCAGGCCTTGCAGTATCCTGTCAGTTTCAATTGGATCTGCTCTCATCTTTCTAAACTCCACCGAGTACAGACCCGGACTCCTAAACCATTCCTCATATAATAAGCCCGTTGTACCTGGGATCATTCTTGGGAGCCTCCTCTGGACCCTTTCGAAGGCCAGCGCATTCTTCCTTAGATAATGAGGCCCAAAACTGCTCACAATACTCCAGATGGGTTCTGACCGGAGCCTTATACAGCCTCAGCAGTACATCCCTGCTCTCGTAATCTAGCCCTCTAGAAATAAATGCTGGCATTAAATTTGGCTTCCTAATTCCAACTGAACTTGCACGTTAACCTTAAGAGATTCCTGAACCAGTCCTGATTCCCTTTGGGGCTCGACCTCCAGGCCAAAGGAAAGAGTTTTTCCCCTTTCCCCTTTATCCAGACTCCTCACGATTTTGAAAACTTTGATGAAATCTCCTCTTTATGTCACCAAAGAATACATTTCCAACTCCTCCAATCATAACTGAATCCGATATGTCGTCTGATATGCGGTCGGAATTCCGGGACTGCAGTTCCTGGTGGGCCTGAGGAGTTCTATGTGTGAGCAGTTTGTCGATTTTTAGATCGGGAACTGGGCCTGTGCACATTTGCAGAAGGAAAGAAAGCAATGAGGTGAATCAGCGCGAAATTGCAGATTAGGTGTCCATTAACCAGAGTGTCATTCAAGAGAAGGTGTCCCAAGGAGCAAGATATGGGGGACAGGAAGAAGGCCTCAATCCAAGAAGAAAATCTTAAACCAGAGTGTAGGACAGAAAGAGGCCCAACGCAGAGACCAGCTAGGCATCAGTAACAGGGCCCAGAAGACAGTGGGACAAGGACAGAGATCAGAAACAGATCCTGCTAAGCAAAATTGAGATTAGGGGCAAAGCAATAGGCTCTAACTTATAGAGGGAGCTGCGGGAAGCAGATGAAGCAAAGTGATGACCTGAAAATCCAGGAGGGCAGCCAAAGGTTGGTGACTCCATACCACAGGCCATAAGGCCAAAGGTGCCCTTTTGGACCAATGGTGTCCTGCCTGGGATGGCTGAAGACTGGAAATTGTGTTTGGAAGGTGAAGTACACGACCCAGAGGAAAGGATCCTTGGAAGGTGAAATCGAAACCCTGGAGGTGGATTCTTGTTGAAACCATCTGAATGTGAGCAACGTTCGGAGAGAATTCCGAGGTGGGTTCTTTTAATGTGGATATTGGAAAGCCTTGTGAGAAAGGCAGAATGTCAGTGAGGTTGGTTGGCTCACGGTGTCACAAGCATCTGGGAGGGTTATTGAGAAATCCATAGAATCTGCTTTTATCACATCTGTCATTTATTTTGGCTCATGGTGTATCTGTCCACAGTTCACCTGTTAATTCACATTTGCCACATATTTTCCCTGAACATTAACATATAAGGTAGACATAGTAAATTATTTTATCTTTCCAAATTTGTATGTGCTTTAAAGAGATAGCTGTGGCAAAATAATGATGTGAGTTTGAATTATTTTCCTGTTCTTGTATTGAAATCTTTCCAGCCTTTTTGTCTGGCGTACTATAGTTCATTTTTTAAAAATGTAATAAATGTTTTATTCTGTGTGTTAAACATTTATCAGCAGACTCCTGTGAATTTGTTCAGTAACGTACCTCCGCGCTGTCTAAAGAGCTGAAGTCAAAGCAGTGGCCACTGGATGAAATGAGGTTGCTTAAAAGGAGTATAGAGAGTGGAGTGAATAATTTAGTTACGGGGTGATAGAGGGACAGTTCGAGGCTGCATTTTTATGAATGGCCCAATTCTGCACACAACAAAATCCGGATTTATTATTGAAAAATCACTAATTTTCTTTTAATTGCCTAGCAACATAAAAGGGAAAGAAATCTAATTACAGCAATAAAGATTGGACAGGGGAGCGAGATAAAGTGCACAGTTTCTGTGCAACTTCATAGCATCAACACTATCATCCAAAAGATGTTCAGCTGCTGCGATAATGTGAAAAAAAAAACCTAACTCAATTCTTTTTTATTGATTTGACCAGGTCCCCAAGAGAACAATCTGGCAGAGAGAAATCACAGTTTCTGGGATACAGTCAGCATCTTTCCAACGTTATCTGTTTTCCCTGAGTATTCGCTATAGTGCCCAGACTCACAATCGGGCTAGATGGGGACAACCCGTTTTTGGCACGGACGCTCCTTCAACTGATCCCAGTTTGAGCCGAGAGGGGACGTGTTACAAATAAGATTGATACCTGCCACTTACAGGAACTCAACAAGGCAGCTGGGATCGAGTGAGGCTGGCACAGGGGATTGAAATTGCCAAACTACAATTTCATTATAGGAATTAGGAACATAGGAACAAGGGAACGAGGCGCAGAAGTCGGCAAATTCAACCCTTTGAGCCTGCTCCGCTACTCAATCCGATCATGGTTGATCTATCTCTCCCTGATCTCACATCCACCTCCCCATCTGTTCCCCATATCCCTTTAACCCATTTCTTAACTCATTTCTGCAGAAGGATCTAGATAGGCTGGGCGAATGGACCAGGAACTGGCAAATGGAATTTAATGTTGGCAAGTGCGAGGTGGTCCACTTTGGTAGGAAGAATGGTAGGAAGGACTATTACTTACGTGGAGAAAAACTGCAGCAGGCGACGGTGCAGAGGGACCTCGGGGTCCTTGTGCATGAGTCGCAAAAACCCAGCCTGCAGGTGCAGCAGGTGGTCAGGAAGGCGAATGGGATGCTGGCCTTCATAGCGAGGGGGATTGAATATAAAAGTAGGGAGGTCTTGCTGCAACTGTACAGGGCATTGGTGAGGCCACAGCTGGAGTACTGCGTGCAGTTTTGGTCGCCGCACTTACGCAAGATATTTTGGCTTTGGAGGGAGTGCAGAGGAGGTTTACTAGGCTGATACCGGAGTTGAGGGGGTTGAGCTATGAGGAGAGGCTGAATAAACTGGGCTTGTACTCGTTAGAGTTTAGAAGAATGAGGGGAGATCTCATTGAGACGTATAAGATGATGAATGGGATGGATAGGATAGAGGTGGAGAGACTCTTCCCGCTCAGAAAGGACAGTAGGACTAGGGGGCACAGCCTCAAGATAAAGGGGGGGCGGTTTAGAACGGAGTTGAGGAGGAACTTCTTCACTCAAAGGGTGGTGAATCTCTGGAATTCTCTGCCCGTTGAAGTGGTGGAGGCTGCCTCGCTAAGTATTTTTAAGACGCGGGTTGATGGGTTTTTGATAAGAGAGGGGATTAAGGGTTATGGGGAGAGGGCGGGAAAGTGGAACTGAGCCACGACAGATCAGCCATGATCTTATTGAATGGCGAGGCAGGCTCGAAGGTGGCCTACTCCTGCTCCTATTTCTTATGTTCTTATGTTCTTAATCAGAAATATATCTACCTCCTTCTTGAAACCATTCAATGATTCAGACTCCACCGTGCTGTGGGGTAACGAGTTCCACAAATTCACCCACCCTCTGAGAGAAGTAATTCATTCTCATCTCAGTTTTAATTCTGTTGCCTCTCACAGTGGTTAGCATTGCTGCCTCACAGTGCCTGGGGCCCGGGTTTGATTCTGGTCCCAGGTCACTGTCTGTGCGGGTGTTCTCCCCGTGTCTGCGTGGGTTTCCTCCAGGTGCTCCAGTTTCCTCCCACAGTCCAAAGATGTCCGCGTTAGGTGGATTGTCCAAGCTAAATTGACCCTAGTATCGGGGGGATTGATGGGTAAATATGTGGAGTTACAGGAATAGGGCCTGGGTGGGATTATGGTTGATGCAGATTTGATGGGCCGAATGGCCTTCTTTTGCACTGTAGGGATTCTATGATTCAATATCTGTGACCTCTTGTTCTAGGTTGCCCCACGGGGGGATACATTTGGTCTATATTTACTTTATTAATCCTTTTACAATTTTATGTACCTTGATTAAATCCCCTTTCAACTGGCAAAGATTTTCTCTCACACAACAACAAATCGCATTTACATAGCATCTTTAACTCAATAACAACTTCCCAAGGCACCTGCTGTCTTTACCTGGTCTGGCCAACATGAGACTCCAGATCCACAGCAATGTGGCTGAGTCTCAAATGTCCTCCGAAATGAACTGGCAAGCCGACCGCTACAAAGACAATGAAAAGGAACAAGGCTGACCCAGCAACCAGCGGGAAAGACAAAGCTAAAATAGCCCCTGTCAACCATGCAAAGCCCTGCTGGCTAATATTGTTAAACCTTGAAGAGGACAGTGTGGAACGTCAAAAGAACAACAGACAAAGTTGGTGGGGTGGGCAGATCGATGGCCAATGAAGTTCAATGTGGTTAAGAGTGAGGTGATGCATTCTGGTAGGAAGAACATAGAGAGACAATACAGAATAAGAGGTGAAATTCTTAAAGGGGCACAGGAGCTGGGGGAGCTGTGTGTATCTGTGCACAGATCATTGAAGATGGCGGGAGAAAGCGGTTAATAAAACTATTATTAATCGAGTACAAGAGCAAGGAAGTAATGCTGAACTTACAGAAGACACTAGTTATACCTCAGCTGGAATATTGTGTACAGTTCTGGGTGCCGCACTGTAGGAAAGATGAGAACACATTGGAGAGAGTGCAGAAGAGGTTTACCAGAATGGTTCCAGGGATAAGAAACTTCAATTATTAGTATAGATTGGAGAGGGTGGGGCTGTTCTCCTCGGAGAGAAGAGGAGATTTAATAGAAATGTTTAAAATCATAATAGCACTGGACAGGGTGGACAGGGAGAAACTGTTCTCACTTGCAAAAGGATCAAGAACAAGAAGGCACAGATTTGAAGTGATTTGCAAAAGAACCAAATGTGACGTGAGAAAAACCTTTTGACCCAGCAAGTGGTTGGGGTCTAGAATGCGCTGCCTAGATGTGTGGTGGAGGCAGATTCAATTGAGACATTCAAGAGAGTGTTAGATGATCACTTGAATAGAAACAATGTGCAGGGATATAGGGAAAAGACACGGGAATGGCACTAAGTCATGCTGCTCGTTTGGAGAGCTGGTGTAGACATGATGGGCCAAATGGCCTCCTTCTGCACAGTAACAATTCTGTGATCTCGGGGATTGTGCCAAGATGCTGGACTCGGCAGGTCAGGAAGAACCTGTGGACAGAGGAAAGGAGTTAATGTTTTAGGTGGATGTACAGTTTCAGTCACCAACCTGAAACATTAATCCTGTTTCTTTCTCCACAGATGCTGCCTGACCTGCTGAGTATTCCCAATTCTGGATTCCCAGCTTCTACAATATATTGTTTTTGTATAAAGAAATAAAACCTTGAGTTAAGGTCTCTAACTCAAAGCACTTCACAGCCAATGAAGCACTTTGGTACGGAAGTCACTGGAACAAAACATTAAGAAAGACAGCGTCCGATATGCACACAGCAGGATCCCATAGGCAGTGGTGCGTCAAATAATATACATAAGACCAAAAGACATAGGAGCAAAATTAGGCCACTCGGGCCATCGAGTCTGCTCCGCCATTCAGTCATGGCTGATTTCTCTTTCTCATCCCCATTCTCCTGCCTTTTCCCCATAACTCCTGATCCCCTTGTTAATCAAGAACCTATCTATCTCTGTCTTAAAGACACTCAATGACCTGGCCTCCACAGCCTTCTGCGGCAAAGAGTTCCACAGATTCATCACATGGGACCCTGTTTGCCATCTCATGCTGGTATCAGCTGATGATCCAGATGTAAAGGGGCTTAAAATTACACTTGTTTGAAATTTGTAAATGGGACTTTCATGGAATAGACTCACAGGATTAGAAGAGGAAATTTATTAATGATTTGGAAAGGGGAACTAAATGTATTACCTTTAAATTTACAAATGGGTGGGAGGGTGAGCTGTGAGGAGGATTTGGACAGGCTGAGTGAGTGGGTATCTGCATGGCAGTTGCAGTACAATGTGGATAAACGTGATATTGTCCACTTCAGTAGCAATAATAGGAAGGCAGATTATTATTTCAATGGGTGCAAATTGAGCGAGGTGGGTACCAAATGAAAGCTTGGTGTCCTTATATATCAGTCACTGGAAGTAAGTGCGCAGTTATAACAGGAGGTAAAGGAGACAAATCATAGCGAGAGGATTTGAGTATAGGGATAGGGATGTTTTACTGCAATTGTAGAGGGCATTGGTGAGGCCACATCTGGAGTATTGTGTACAGTTTTGGTGTCCTTATCTGAGGAAGGATGTCCTTGCTATAGAGGGAGCACAGTGGAGGTTTACCAGGCTGATTCCTGGGATGGCAAGTCTGTCATATGAGGAGAGACTAAGTTGGTTAGGATTATATTTACTGGAGTTTAGAAGAGTAAGAGGGGATCTCATAGAAACTTATAAAATTCTAATGAGATTAGACAGGGTAGATTCAGAAATAATGTTCCGATGGTAGGGGAGTCCACAACTAGGGCTATTAGTTTGAAAATAAGGGGTAAATATTTTAAGACTGAGATGAGGAGAATTTTTTTTTACCCAGAGGGTGGTGAATGTGTGGAATTCACTACACAGAAAGTAATTGAGGCCAAAGCATTGTCTGGATTTCAAGATAGTTGTAGCTCTTGAGGCGAAAGGGATCAATGGATATGGGGGGAAAAGGCGGGATCAGGATATTGAATTTTCTGCCTCTTGGTTTCACGCACTCCAGCATCATCCAGCACCATCTGAACTGCACAGAAACTCATCTCTCCTGCTCATAAACACTGCTATTCCCATCACATCGTTCCCTGAGCCATTGGCATGAGTCATAGGCGTCATTCACTGCGTAACCATAGAAACCATGCGCATTAATCCCTTGTTCTCGCACATGGACTGCGAAGTTGGGAACAGAGGAAAGAAATCTGCTGGGGGGTTTTTAGGTTGCACAGCTCTGAGTAACCTGAGCGAGAGCTGATTTCAAACACTAGCCTCCAGCCTTACTGGGAGCAGCAGGCTAGGGCAACGTGAAGTCTATGATATTGAAGGCCATTCAGCCCATCAGGTCTGCTCTGCGTTCAGTAGGACAATGGCTGCTCTGCTTGTGACCTTTCCTCCGCTGTGCTGACTGCCCTCTCTCCTGCAGATCAAAAAATATGTCAAAGGCAGCAGTGAATATCTTCAGTGACTCAGCCTGCCAGTCTCTGACCCAGGAGATTACTTAGCCTCTGAGAGAAAAAATAATCCTCCCCAGCATCGCATTAAATGGGAGGTTCCCCCCCCAATGTAGAATCATAGAATCCTTACCGTGCAGAAGAGGCCCTTCAGCCCATCGAGTCTCCACTGACCTCACACCTAATCCCATTTACCAGCCCCTGACTCACAGCCCTGAATGTTATGCTGTTCTGAGTGCTTATCCAGGCCCGGCGCCACAGTGGTTAGCCCTGCTGCTCTCCCAGCGCCAGGGACCCGGGTTTGATTCCCATCTTGGCTTCCTGCCCTGTGTGGGCTCTGCACGTTCTCCCCGTATCTGCGTGGGTTTCCTCCGGGTGCTCCGCCACAGTGCAAAAGATGTGTGGGATAGGTTGATTGGCCATGCTAAATTGTCCCTCAGTGCCAAGGAGGGCTAGCTAGGGCGAATGCTTGGGGTTATGGGGATGGGACGGGATGGGATTGTGAACGGTGCAGACTCGATGGGCCAAATGGCCTCCTTCTGACTGTAAGACTCTATGATTCTATGCTTAAAGGTTGTGAGGCCATCTACCTCTACCCCCCTCCCAGGCAGCACAATTCAGACCGTCACCATCCTCTAAGTAGTTTCCCTCACATCCCTCCTGAACATCCTGCCCCTCATCTTGAACCTATGTCCCCTCATGACTGACCCAGGGGAACAGCTGCTCCTTATCCACTCTGTCCATGCCTCTCATAATCTCATACACCGTGATCAGGTCTTCCCTGCTCCAATGAAGACAACCCAAACCTACCCAAGTTCTCTTCATAACTTACATATAATTCATCAAACCTCCGATATCCTGACTAGTGGTAAACCATAACTGTGATACTTTCAGCTGTGCCGTCTTTGACTGGCAGGGTGAGGACATACTGACACTGTTAAACAAATACATCTAGAGATGGTTTCTTTAACAGTGTCACAAGTCGGCTTACATTAACGCTGCGATGAAGTCACTGTGAAAATCCTCTAGTCGCCACACTCCGGCATCTGTTTGGCTACACTGAGGGAGGATTTAGCACGGCCAATGCACTCTAGCCAGCGGTCTGTGGGAGGAAACCGGAGCACCCGGAGGAAACCCATACAGGCACAGGGAGACTGCGCAAAGACAGTCACCCAAGCTGGGAATCGAACCTTGTCCCTGGAGCTGTGAGACAGCAGCGCTAACCACTGTGCCACCGTGCCACCCCGGTTTTGATCATTCTGCCATTGAAAGCTGTGTACACTTGTAAACACGGGGAGGAATTTTCCCATCCTTGCCCGCCACGGGGGTTGCCACCATGCAAAGCGCCTTTGACCACTGGCGGGATGCTCCAGTCTTGGGGCGAGCTCGGGGTTTCGTAGTGTTAGGGTGTAAGACTGATCATGTACGATATGGTATAACTGCGCCAAGTTTAACTTCACCACACAGCTAAAAACTTGTGGTCCAGTAAAGAGGACCAATCATTGCATTTTTATGCTCCGATTAAAATATTCACGTGGGCAGCACGTGTTAGAAATGACCTGTACAACTCCTGGGGTCCAGTAACCACTGAGAGAAGAAATGGACACATAGGTGGATCCTTTGTTTGACAACTCCTGTTAGACAACCAATACAGAGTTTATTTGCAATGTGGGATGGTACAGTGGCACAGTGGTTAGCACTGCTGCCTCACAGCACCAGGGAACCCGGGTTCAATTCCAGCCTTGGGTCACTGACGGGGTGGAGTTTGTACATTCTCCCCGTGTCTGCTTGGGTTTCCTCCGGGTGCTCCGGTTTCCTCCCACAGTCCAAAGATGTGCGGGTTAGGTTGATTGGCCATTAGTCTGCACGTTCTCCCTGTGTCTGTCTAGGTTTCCGCCAGGTTCTCCAGTTTCTGCTCACAGTCCAAAGGAGGTGGAGCAGAATCTTTGGGCCAAGTGGATTAATTCTGCTCCTATGTCTTACGTGTGGGTTAGGTGGATTGACCATGCTGAATTGTCACTTAGTGTGCGGGGGATTAGCTAGGGTAAATGCATGGGGTTATGAGGATAGGGCCTGGATGGCATTGTGGTCGGTGCAGACTCGATGGGCAGGATGGCCTCCTTCTGCATTGTGGGGATTCTATGGTCCTATGTACCATGGCAACCACTTGCAGGTCGACGCTGGAAATTTCTGACCTCGCCTATGGCTGGGATTCTCCAGTCCCGCTGCAGTGAATGGAGTTTTAGCTGAGTGCCAAATTCTCCACCCTCGCTGGCAACAGTGGCTGGAACAAACAAGATTGGGGAATCCCAAGCGTTTCTTGGCCTGGGCAGGGTGAGCAATTGCTTAGTCCTGCTGGGTGGGGGCGGTGGGGCGTCATTTTGAAAAGACGATTGCGACTCAGGCCGTTGGCTGTTGTTAATGAAGATGTCGGGAGGCTGAGGCTGGAAACCTTCGAGGCAGATCTTGGCTGCCGGCCACACGGGCTTTTCCTGGAAAGTCCAAGGACATGCCAGCAGCAGACAGCAGTTGGAGTGGTGTTGATTGATTTGGAGCAATGCAGTTCCTTCTTAGAGAGCGCCAGCCTCACTCTTTGAGCTGTGAGAGAACCATCATTGGACTGCGATCCTGCTGTCCCCAGGTCAGTGGGAGGCCAGAGGTCACGCCTGGCCAGTGACCTCTGAACCTGATCAAAGAACAAAGGACAAAACAGCCCAGGAAACAGGCCCTTTGGCCCAACGAGCCCACGCCGCCATTTTAACATTATGAGTCCCCCTCTCCACCCATGACCCTTGTCTATGTTTATGGCATTCCACATTGAGGGAAGACTAATTTAGGGACAATTTGTTACACCAATCAGCCTAATAGCACATCTTTGGGGTGTGGGAGGAAACCGGATCGTGGGTAGCATGAGAATGCATCATTTGTTTTGTGCATTTATTTCAATGTGCATTGGCATATCGTAGGTATCTGGCTTTTGTAGGGGGGAGGTTGCTATCTCTTGGCTGAATGTATTCCTGGAACTTTCCTAACAGGACCTCTTGCCCCTCATTTTCCTTCACTTTCATAACATTTCTAGAATCCCTATAGTGCAGGGGTGGGGGGCCTTTCAGCCCATCGAGTCTGCACCGACTACAGTCCCGCCCAGACCCTATCCCCCTAACCGCATGTGACCCCCTGCTAATCCCCTGACACTAAGGGGCAATTTAGTATGGACAATCTATCTAACCCGCACATCTTTGGACTGTGGGAGAAAACCTGAGCACCTGGAGGAAACCCACGCAGACACGGGGAGAATGTGCAAACTCCACACAGACAGTGACCTGAGGCCGGATTTGAACCCGGGTCCCTGGCGCTGTGAGGCAGCAGTGCTAATCACTGTGCCGCCTTGCTGCCCCACTAAAACGCCACGGAGTTGCAGGCAGTCACGTCTTGGAGGTCCCAGGGGGTTCAGGGGTGGTTCACAGCCCCACTCTGCAGCTGTGGGGTGTGGGGAGGGGGAGAGAATCTATCACTTCCCGTAGAAATTGATAATCTGGTCAAATCTTTACTGGCAAATCGAAATTTGCTCAGAAGCGAAAGGATCTTCCAGGATGTTCCAGGTTATGCTTGGGGAATAGTCACACAATCTCAGGAGGAACCAACAGGAGCTCCAGCAGATGGCAACATGGTGCCAACCTCACCTATTGCCATGCCCTCATCTCGGAGAGAATAATGGGAAGTCATGGAAGTGGATGACAAACAGTCTGACAGGCTGGAACGCAAACACTTCATTGATCTCAAGTGATCTGTTTGGAAGGAACAGGCCCCACTCGATGCGAGCACTTCCCTAACACCTCATTTTAGTAAGGCGTTCGATAAGGTTCACCATGGTAGGCTTCTGCAGAAAATGCAGATGTATGGGATTGTGGGTAATCTAGGAAGTTGGATCAGGAATTGGCTATCAGATAGGAGACAGAGGGTGGTGGTGGATGGTAAATATTCATCATGGAGTGCAGTTACGAGTGGTGTGCCTCAGGGATCTGTTTTGGGGCCACTGTTGTTTGTAATTTTTATTAATGATCTGGATGAGGGTATAGTTGGGTGGATTAGTAAATTTGCTGATGACACCAAAGTTGGAGGTGTGGTAGATTGTGAGGAAGGGTGTCATAGTCTGCAGGGAGACTTAGATAGGTTGCAGAGCTGGGCCGAGAGGTGGCGGATGGAATTTAATGCGGAGAAGTGTGAGGTAATTCACTTTGGTAGGAGCAACAGATGTGTCGAGTATAGGGCTAACGGGAGGACTTTGAATAGTGTGGATGAACAGAGGGATCTAGGTGTGTGTGTACATAGATCCCTGAAAGTTGGGAATCAAGTAGATAAGGTTGTCAAGAAGGCGTACGGTGTCTTGGCGTTTATTGGTAGGGGGATTGAATTTAGGAGTCGCAGTGTAATGTTGCAACTGTACACTACTCTAGTGCGGCCGCACTTGGAGTACTGTGTGCAGTTCTGGTCCCCGCATTACAAGAAGGATGTGGAGGCGTTGGAGAGGGTGCAGAGGAGGTTTACTAGGATGTTGCCTGGTATGGTGGGGAGGTCCTATGAGGAGAGACTGAGGGATCTAGGGTTGTTTTCGTTGGAAAGAAGGCGGCTAAGAGGGGATCTTATTGAAACATATAAGATGATTAGAGGTTTAGATAGGGTGGATAGTGATAGCCTTTTTCCTCGGATGGAGAAAGCTAGCACGAGGGGGCATGGCTTTAAATTAAGGGGGGGTAGCTACAGGACGGATGTCAGGGGTAGGTTCTTTACCCAGCGGGTGGTGAGGGATTGGAATGCCCTGCCTGCTGCAGTTGTAAATGCGTCTAGTTTGGGGGCGTTTAAGAGATCTCTGGATAGGTTTATGGACGAAAAGGGATTGGTATAGGCTAGTGGGTCATTGTTTTTGTAACTGGTCGGCGCAACATCGTGGGCCGAAGGGCCTGTTCTGCGCTGTAATGTTCTATGTTCTATGTTCTATGTTCATTGGGAGGCAGTGGGAATGGAGCAGTTAGTCCCATCAAGCTGGGTGGGGGGAGGGGTGTTGGGGGGTGGTTGGAAGGGGGCTGGGGGGGAGGAGGTAAACAGGCTCACATGTCCCAAACAGTAGGAGGACACCTCACCAGATGCAGATATCCCACTGGATGCCAAGCCGGATTCAGAGCTGGAGCTCTGGGCTCCCTCTTATCCAGGAGTGGGAATCTCCTGTCCAAGAGTTAGGAATGCTAAACATTGAGCCAAAGACTGTTCCATGATGCACACAGGCCAGACATCCAGATTGAGTAAGCTGCCATGGTAACACCATTGGTGAATTCAATTGTCAATCAGTTCAGTTGTACGTTTAACGCAAAGTTCCCCCATTTGGGGTTAAAGGTCAGCTACATTGCTGAGGTGTGGATCGGCTGGGATCAGCCAATGAAAAACGGGAATTTCTCAAAGGTATTCCAAAGGCAGCGATGGTCCAAAGTGAAAGAAGATCTAATTCTGATCTTGGTGGCACGGCGGCGCAGTGGTTAGCACTGCTGCCTCACAGCGCCAGGGACACAGGTTCAATTCCCGGCTTGGGCCCGTGTAGCGTCTGCATGTTGTCCCCGTGTCTGCATGGGTTTCCAATTCCTCCCACAGTTCAAAGATGTGCGGGTTAGGTGGGTTGTCCATGCTAAAGTGGCTTTTAAGGGACGTCTTGACAAACACATGAATAGGATGGGAATAGAGGGATATAGTCCCCAGAAGGGTAGGAGGTTTTAGTTCAGTTGGGCAGCATGGTTGGTGCAGGCTTGGAGGGCCGAAGGGCCTGTTCCTGTGCTGAAATTTGCTTTGTTCTAAATTGCCCCTTAGTGTCAGGCAGCGTTAGCAGGGTAAATACATGGGGATAAGGCCTGTGTGGGATTGTGGTCAGTGTGGGTTTGATGGGCCAAATGGCCTCCTTCTGCACCGTTGGGATTCGATGATTCTAGGGTTGTAATTACCGTCAATCTCATTGGGCGGAAAGATTTAATAAATGCCAATCATTACAGTAGCATTGTAATGGGGAGGGTGATGGCATGGTGTAATGGAGGAAATGGCAAATGTCTAATTGGGTTTGATAACCCTCTAGTGAAGAATCTTGGGATGTTTTCCTGCATTAAGTGTGTCCGTCAAATTGCTGCTGATATTTGATCAAAAAACATTCTGAAGATCTGGCAACAAGTGGGATCACCAGCCATGAACATGCTGGATGGTGGAGCAGGCTCGAGGGGCCAAATGGCCTTCTCCTGCTCCAGTTCCTTTTGTTGTTTAAAGTTTATTTATCAGTGTCACAAGTAGGTGTACATTAACACTGCAAAAGAGAGGGGAGAGAGAGCATCAGTGTGGGATAAAGACAGAGTCTTTCGGACTGTGGGAGGAAACCGGAGCACACGGAGGAAACCCATGCAGACACGGGGAGAATGTGCAAACTCCTCACAGACGGTGGCCCAAGCCGGGAATTGAACCCGGGGTCCCTGGCGCTGTGAGGCAGCAGTGCTACCTGCTGTGCCACCGTGCGCATCAGAAAGAGCGTGGGATAACAAGAGAGAGGACATTGGAGGGGAAAACATCACTGGGCTGAATTTTACCGCCTCCAGAATCGAGGTGGGCGTGACGGTAAAATTCCGGCGACTGTTTCACCCTCTCAGGTCAGGTACAGCAGAGGTTAGGTGCAGAGTAAACCTCCCTCCTCGCTGCCTCATTAAGTATTTCCAGAATTGGGACAGGACTGGTTAGTTGCAGGGTAAATATCCCCCCTGCGATAAAATACTCAGCAGGTCAGACCAAACAGGCTCTCTCTTGAACATTACCCTTATTGTGACATGTGTTTATGGGTCAGCTTTCAATCCTCTGACACTTACTCTGGTTCCTCACGTTCCCTTCCTTGATAGGCCGGATGCTAACAGTTTTCTTGGAGCTGCTTCTGTTTTTTTTGGGAGTTATTCCACATTCTAATTCTGTGCTATCTTTATCCTGGTTTCTTGACAGCAGCTAAAAATAAAGCCGAAATGTTCCCTTCTTTCTTTGTGCAGTATTTATTACTCCTGAGCTTTAGTGTTTGCTGAGCTAGAAATACACCTAGTTACGCTGATGTCAAAGTGCCTCAGTTATCCTGCCCTCTTCCATCAAATTGGATTGGGTGGCATGCCTTATGAGGATAGGTTGAGGGAGCTGGGTCTTTTCTCCTTGGAGAGACGAAGGACGAGAGGGGACCTGATAGAGGTGTATAAGATGATGAGAGGTATTGATCAGGTGGATTCTCAGAGGCTTTTTCCCAGGGCTGAAACGGTTGCCACAAGAGGACACAGGTTTAAGGTGCTGGGGAGTAGGTACAGAGGAGATGTCAGGGGTAAGTTTTTCACTCAGAGGGTGGTGGGTGAGTGGAATCGGCTGCCGTTGGAGGTGGTGGTGGAGGCAAATTCGATAGGGTCTTTCAAGAGACTTCTGGATGAGTACATGGGATTTAATAGAATTGAGGGTTATAGGTAAGCCTAGTAGGTGTGGATATCATCGGCGCAACTTGTGGGCCGAAGGGCCTGTTTGTGCTGTAGTTTTTCTATGTTTCTATGTTCCCTCAACACCTCCAAATGGAGGGGCTGTAGCTCGAGGGATCGTGATTAAAGTTTAGTTTATTTATTCGTTTCAGAAGTTGGCTTACCTTAACACTGCAATGAAGTTACAGTGAAAATCCCCTAGTTGCCACTGTCCGGCACCTGTTCGGGTACTCTGAAGGAGAACTTAGCACGGCCAATGCACCTAACCGGCATGTCTTTCGACTGTGGGAGGGAACTGGAGGAAACCCACCCAGGCACGGGGAGAATGTGCAGAGTCTGCACAGACAGACAGTGAACCAAAGTGGGAATTGAATTCAGGTCCCTCACACTGTGAGGCAGCAGTGCTAACCACTGTGCCACCGTACTGCCCCTCTTATGCTGCATAATAAAAGCTCTTCACACTTAGTGGGAAATGGAATGACGGGTGTAATCAAGATCCTATTGTAATGAGGATTGGGCCTATTGAAATGGGTTTAATTGCGCCACCGTTTATTTATTTAATGAATGAATTAGTTAATGAAGGCAGGCAGTTTGTTCCACTGAATGTGAATAGAACTCGGCTGAGTCTGTGTACTGGACACTCTTGTGTGATGTGGTTCAGGGTCTGCTCCCTCCCACAGGCACATAGGGGGCTGGCACTAATGCTCGCTCTGTGGGGGTTGGCCAAGCAGGGGCCTTGGCCACGCCACCGTAATGAGGATATCGATGTCAAACTTTTCATCTAATATCCAGTTCCGGATTAAAGTTTATTTATTAGTGTCACAAGTCAGGTTTACATTAACACCGCAATGAAGTTACTCTGAAAAACCCCTAGTCGCCACACTCCGGCGCCGGTTCGGGTCAATAAAGATAACCAGCACGTCTTTCAGACTGTGGGAGGAAACTGGAGCACCCGGAGGAAACCCACGCAGACACGGGGAGAATGTGCAGACTCTGCACTCTTCCCAAGCTGGGAATCGAACTCGGGTCCCCGATGCTGTGAATCAGCAGTGCTAACCACAGTGCCGCCGTGCCGGATTAGAAACTGCCTCCAGTTAAATATTGGGAAAACGCAAACCACGTGTTCTCAGTCCAGCTGCAAACTCTGTTCCCGAGTTACCAACTCCATCCCTCTCCCCGGCAACAGTCTGAGGTTCAGCCAGTCGGTTTACGGCCCAGATGAGCTTTTCCTCTGACCCCATCACTGTCTATTTCAGCTCTGCAGGATGGCCCAACTCCAGCCCTGTCGGCTCATCTGCTGCTGAAACCCACATTCAAGCCTTCAATACCCCCAGACTTAATTATTCCAAGACACTCCTGGCTGGTCTCCACCCTCCTGGAAACAGGAGACCATCTAAAACACAGCTGTGTGTGTCTTAACTGGCAACAAGTCCCATTCCTCGATTACTCCTATACTCGCTGACTCACATTTCTTTTATTCATTCATGGGACATGGGCGTCACTGGCTGGCCAGCGTTTATTGCCCATCCTTAGTTGCCCTTGAACTGAGTGGCTTGTCTGGCCATTTCAGAGGGCAGTTGAGGGTCAACAATGTTGCTGTGACTCTGGAGTCACATGTAGGACCAGACCAGGTAAGGACATTAGATTTCCTTCCCTAAAGGGCATTAGTGAACCGGATGAGCTTTTCCGACAATAGTTTCATGGTCATCAGTAATTTCTTAATTCCGGATATTTTTTATCTATTGAATTCAAATTCCACCAGCTGCCGTGGCAGGATTCGAACCCAGGTCCCCAGAACATTAGCTGAGTTTCTGGATTAATAGTCTAGCGATAATACCACTAGGCCATGGCCTCCCAGTCAATCAATGACTTGATTTTAAAGTTCTCAGACTTGTTATTAAATCCCTCCCAGAGTCTTACCACAATGCACACCCCCCTCACCCCCACCAACCCCGCACACTCCCCTCCACCCCCCGCCACCCTGCCCCGCTCGCTGGGCGGGATTTTACGGCCTCGCACAAGCAAGAACGGAAATTCCCACCCGAGGCCCACGGGCCTTTCCTGGCATTCCCCTCTCGCCCGCACAGTGGAGGGTGAGGCGATGGAATTCCGGCCCCGTCTCTCTACTCTCCTCCAGCCCCACAACTTGGTCTGTCCTCCTGAAGATCCCCTGTTGTTCTTGCTCTGCCATTACGGGCTGTGCTTTCGGTTACCTAGGCCCCCCCCCCTCTGGAAGACCCTCCTTCCTGCCTCCCTACCTCTCAGTTCCTCTTTTAAGACACTCCTCAGGTTTCTACCTCTCACTCCTCCTCACTCTTTGACCCAGCTTTTGGTGATCTGACCTAATGCCTCCTTCTTTGGCTGGAAGTCACCTTTAGAAAGATCTTGTTTTGCACTTTGCGGTACCTTGTGATGTTAAAGGTGCTATATAAATCTAAGTTGTTGGTGTTATAGAGTCATAGAAGTTTACAGCATGGCAATAGGCCCTTCAGCCCAAATCGTCCATACCACCCTTTTTTGAACCAATAAGCTAGCCCCAATTGCCCACATTTGGCCCATATCCCTCTACCCCATCGTATCCGTGTAACTGTCTAAATGCTTTTCAAAAGATAAAATTGTACCCGCCTCTACTACTGCCTCTGGCAGCTCGGTCCAGACATTCATCACCTTCTATGTGAAAAAATTCTGGACCCTTTTGTATCTGTCTCCTCTCAGCTGAAACCTATGCCCTCTAGTTTTAGACCCCCCTACCTTTGGGAAAAGATATTGGCTACCTAGCTGATCTGTGTCCCGATCTATGTTGTGTGAATGGTGCTGGAATGACATGCACGGTGCTGAGCTGTGAGTCTTAATCAAGTGCTGATGTTGGTAAAATTAGCAGAGCTTCAACGGGGGGGGAAGGGAAAGAGACTGATGTTGGACAGGTTCTTGGAAAAGGGCAACTGTGTATGACCTGGTCATTACCCTGTTTCTCCCAGTGGGATCTTGCTGTGCACAAACCAGTTGTCCCTATTCCGACATTGCAGAGGTGACAACACTTTAAAAGACTTTCGTTGTCAGAGAAGCACTTTGGGATATTCTAAAGTTGTAAAAGGGGATACATAAACGCATCCTTCATTGAATGTACATCGCAGAGTGTAGCATGCTGCCATAAAGTCATTATATTCTGCGTTAGATAAAACAAAACTGCATTAAAAGTTAAAATTTATTTATTAGTCACAAGTAAGGCTTACATTAACACCGTAATGAAGTCACTGTGAAATTCCCCTAGTTGCCACACTCCGGCGCCTGTTGGGGACGCTGCACCCTAACCAGCACGTCTTTCCGAATGTGGGAGAAAACCAGAGGAAACCCACACAGACACGGGGAGAATGTGCGAACACCACACAGACAGTGACCCCCAAGCCGGGAATCAAAGCTGGGTCCCTGATGCTGTGAGGCAGCAGTGCTAACCACTGTGCCACCGTGCTGTACTTGGAATAACTGATATATGATACACTGTAAAGATTCCTACTGCATCAAAATTAGACTTTCCCGGGATAATGAAATAAAAATGACGAGTGCAATACAACAAGATGAAGCCTGTTATTGATCCAGCAGTGAGAGAGCAAGCGCAAATATCAGGGAGGGAAAACACCAGATCAGTTACAATCCTGCCCTGTTTAATTCTCCCATTTTGCCAGATCCCAGTTTAATCTGGAGCAGAATAATCCATTCCTCGTTGTTTCGGGTTCTGACAGAAGGCCTGAGAGATTAGCACATCATTTTCCAACAAGCACGCCTGGCTCTGTGTGTGTGTGTGTGTGTGTGTGGAAGGAGAGAAGGCAATATCAGGGACAGGAATTGCATAATCTAATTAGCTATGGTGCTTCCTGTACGTCTGCACGGTTCTCAAGGTTGAAGTGGACAGTGGAGATCAGCTGCTCAGTGTGTGAGTGAGTGAGTGAGTGAGTGTGTGTGAGAGCCTGTGAGTCTGTGTGTGTGAGTGAGTGAGTGAGTGCACGGATGCAAATGTGTGCATACAGTGTGAAGCTGCCAGTCAGCAGGTGCAGCCCGCCACAACATAATCCATCGCCAACTAGGCTTCAGAGCAGAGATTAATCCTTATCTGGCGACCGGGGCTGGTGGATGGAACTGCCGTGTGGGGAGCAGTGTTAAGGATCTGTTCTGCAACAGGTAAAACATGCAGGAGAGTGAGCGCTGGACCCATCTCTCTCTCTCTCTCTCTCTCTGATTTTCTGCCTCTCTACATGATCTTCTGTCTGTCTCTGTCACTTTATAGCACCGGCAGTCAAAATGTAAAACTACTAATTGTGATCTTTGTATCTGAGGCAGACTAGATGTCAGAGATACACCTCTCTGCATCACATTTCTTTTGATTACAGTCTGTGCTTGAAGGTGAAGCCATTAAAATATAGAAAGAATAAGAGATGGACAACTCTTGTGGACTGATGTCTGAGATTTCTCTACTCTTTTAATCTGATTTCACTTCTCCCAGTGCCTTTTGTTCTTTCTATCCACTTTAGTCTTCAACAATAGGATTTGAAAGCTTCTAGTTTTCTGCAATTAGCTGCCCTTGATATTATTTTAAATTGTTTAATTGTCCGAAGGTTTTTTTTAATATATTGTTCTCTGGAAGCTTTTCCCCTGCTGCTTTTGTTTAAATTATTTTTCTCTAACCAACCCCCTCCGCCTCTCCACTCCACATCATTCTCTCTCATTTATAACTCTCTCTCTCTCTGTTTCTATTCAAACTCTTTCTCATCCGTTGATTCCCCCTCCTCTCCTCACATCTCTCTCTCTCTCCTTCCCTCCTTCCTTTCCCTTTCCACCCTCAGCCTCCCCAGGGTAAATTGACCTTGGAGGAGGTGCGGAATGATCTCGGGGTTTGGACAGATTGAATTGTGAGGATGGGGCCACACAGACTAAGAGTCATTTTCCCTTGAGGATGGAGGCTGGAGATTTGATCCAATTAAGATGATGTACGAAGGTGACAGCAGGTTGGAGAAAAATGACCTGTTTGCCCGGCTGGTGAGTGATGGAGGAGGAGGGAGGGAGGGGTGGGGAGGAGATCGGAGGCCAAAACAGAGGGGCAGATGGTCAGAGGTTGGGGGGGGTTGCAGGTGGGTGGGAATGGGGGGGGGGGAGGTGGTCTAACATTTAAAATAGATGCTTTGGGGTGATGCCAGGAGGCACTTCTTCACACAAAAGGAAATCTGGAATTCTCTCATCCACCCCCCCCCCCCAAAAAAAATCTAGGGGGGGAAGATAGGGATGGAATAGGGGTGGAAGTGGGGGGCTCGATTAAAAATTTCATAGCTGAGTTCAATAGATTTTTATTGGGCAAGTAAGGAGTTCAGAACCAAGGCAGCTTAATGGAGTTAAGAGACTGAGTTAAGAAACTCAAAGGGATGAATGGCCTCCTCCTGTGCCTCTATTGCATTCAATTCAGGTCTTTGAGAAAGATGATTTTCGCTGTTCAGTTGTAAAGGTGGTGCAGTGGCACGGTGGTTAGCATCGCTGCCTCACAGCACCGGGGACTCAGGTTCAATTCCAGCCCCCAGATGACTGGGTGTGGTTTGCACGTTCACCCCATGTCTGTGTGGGTTTCCTCCGGGTGCTCTGGTTTCCTCCCACAGCCCAAAGATGTGTAGTTTAGGGGGATTGATCATTGTAAATTCGCTGAGTTACGGGAATAGGGCGGGGCCTGGATAGGATGTTCTTTCAGAGAGTCGGTGCTGACTTAATGGGCCAAATGGCCTCTTTCTGCACTATACGGATTCTATAGCTCCATGAACTCTTAAGCATCTTCACTCATGAAGCGTATCCTGGAAAATTAAAGAACAGCTGAACAAGGCGGGGCACAGTGGTCAGCACTGCTATCTCACAGCGCCAGGGACCCGGGTTCAATTCTGGCCTTGGGTCACTGTCTGTGTGGAGTTTGCACATTCTCCTCGTGTCTGCATGGGTTTCCTCCAGGTGCTCCGGTTTCCTCCCAAAGATGTGCGGGTTAGGTGGATTGGCCATGATAAATTGCCCCTTACTGTCCAGGCAGGGGGGGGTTAGCAGGGTAAATGTGCGGTGTTGCGGGAATAAGACTTGGGTGGGATTATGTTCGGTACAGGCTCGATGGGCTGAATGTCCTCTTTCTGCATTGTAGGGATTCTATGAAGAATTGCTGCTATGGCAGGAGGTAATGAACAAGGGCTAGCCTGCCAGCCAGTGTAACCCAGCAACAGTTAAATCTGATCAGTGTTTGCACGTTCTGTCCCTGTACTCTGCTGCATGGATCATTGTCTGTCTCCAACTCCACACATTTTCACCAGCTAGTTATTCGATCGCTCCCTTACAATGGTTTCCCAGTTAAGATTTTTGATTATATTTACGCTAATCTGTTCCTTCAGTATTTCTGTCTTAATGGTGTGAGCTGACCCCAACTATCGTCCTTCTCTGGCTATCCCACTTCTTCCACTCTCTCTCTCTCTGTTAAACACAATCCCAAATAGTAGAAAGTTGTCAACTAATGCCTTCAGTCAGTGTGAGAATTATAGAGAAAAGCTGCCGGCTTAGAACTAATCGTATTCAAAGAACTCATTCTTCAAGATTGGGTTATATATATAACATTGTGTGTGTGTATCTGTACACTTGTGTGTGTGTGTATTATTAATATATACATAACAGAAATATAATTATCTGTCTGTATCTTTAACTCAACATGTCTATCTCAGTGTATTTATCTCAGGCTGTTAAGTCTGACTCATTCGCAGGATAATTTTCTTCCAATGTTTTGGCAATGAGATTTTCCCTCTTCAATCGCCATGCAGAAAACAACAGAGAAAAAAATGTCACCTTGCGCCAGTGACGTCCGGATTTCATCCCCTTTAGAGTCACCAGCAGCTCCGGGTGTTTAAATGGAGTCATCATCTTTCTCAGCCTCACGGTGTTCTGTCCATTTAACCCTCGCCGCCTCCACCTTTCAAAACTTGGCAGTGGGGCAGAACCAGGCACATGCCACACAGGAGCCGTGTCTGTCCCCTCTGCGAGGCATTGTCAGCTGTGGTACACAGGGGTAACTAACACCTTTTTACCCCCTGGGAGTCAGAGAGGGTCCTGGGTCCAACTCAGAGGCTTCAACCTCCCTACACCACCACCACCCCACCTCACCCCTCCCGCAGAACCGTAGCTGACCCACCCACCCACCACCCCCCGCAGCCCCCGACCTCCAGCCCCACTGAGGAATTGCTAACGATTGGCTGATATGCCAAACCAAGGGTCTCTCAGGTGAATAGAAAATACCACAGCACGGTTTGAAAGAAGAGTAAGGAAGTTCTCCCCCCCGGTTTCCTGCCCAATATTTATCCCTCGATTCATTTTCACGCAAAACAAAAAGTTCAAATTGCTGACTGCGCTCCCCACGGCAGCGCAGTGGTTAGCGCAGCTGCCTCGCAGCGCCAGGGACCCGGGTTCGATTCCCAACCTCAGTCACTGTCTGTGTGGAGTCTGCACATTCTCCCCGTGTCTGCGTGGGTTTCCTCCCGGTGCTCCGGTTTCCTCCCACAGTCCGAAAGACGTGCTGGTTAGGGTGCATTGGCCAGGCTAAATTCTCCCTCAGTGTACCCAGACAGGTGCCGGACTGTGGCGACTAGGGGATTTTCACAGTAACTTCATTGCAGTGTTAATGTCAGCCTTACTTGTGACACTAATAAATAAACTTCAACTTTAACTTTCGCAGAGACAAAAGTGAACAATGTAAAGCATTGTGGAATGTTGTGGGGATGTGATATATTTCAATTTCCTTTTTATGGCTACACCTTGTGTGTGTTCTGTAGAGTTTGGGTTAAATAATCAGTCTTTTATCCCCAGTACTACCAAGTCTCTGTTATTACTGACACACAACATGCCCCCAATTATGTGACATTACCACAGATCCACATAGCCTACAACAGTGCCAGATGCATGTATAATGTTAACTTCCAGCCACTGTGGGCTATCTGCATCTACCGCACACAAACCTTCTTTGCGAATCTGCGTATTAATGGCTTCATCTGCAGGAAGCTACCGTATTGATGTGAATACAGGCACCCTCCGAATATCACCATTGCGGAACAACTGCTTCAAGACAAGCTGGCCACCTTTATAAATCTGAACTAACAGCCAGGTAATCACTCCATTCATCACTCCATTGTCCGTACAGCAGATGGTAGTGGCAGTATCATAGAATAGAAAGAATCACAGGGCCAAAGCAGGCTATTCGGCCCATTTAGTCTGCACTGACTCTCTGAAATAGCAACTTGCCCAGACCCTATGCCTGTTAGCCCACGTGCTTACCCCACTCATCAACCTAACCTGCACATCTTTGGATTGTGCTAGGAAACGGGAACACCCAGAGGAAACCCACGCAGACACGGGGAGAACGTGCAGACTCACCTGAATAATATCAGGACTTGTCTCTATGGTGTGTACCAGACAGGATTCACATTGCAGCCTGTAGTACTGTACGTGTATATGGGCGGCACGGTGGTTAGCACTGCTGCCTCACAGCGCCAGGGACCCAGGTTTGATTCCCGGCTTGGGGGTCACTCTCTGTGTGGAGTCTGCACGTTCTCCCTGCGACTGTGTAGGATTCCTCCGGGTGCTCCGGTTTCCTCCCACAACCCGAAAGACGTGCTGGTTAGGTGCGTTGGCCGTACTAAATACACCCTCAGCGTACCCGAACAGGCGCCGGAGTGTGGCGACTGAGGGATTTTTGCAGAAACCTGTGTTACCTCCAGGTGCTCTGGTTTCCCCCCACAATTTGAAAGACGTGCTGGTTCGATGCATTGACTTGAACAGGCACTGGAGTGTGTCGACTCGGGAATTTCACAGCAACTTCATTGCAGTGTTAAGGTAAAGCAACTTGTGACACTAATAAATAAACTAAACTTCAACTATGATCCCTCGAGCTACAGCCCCTCCATTTGGAGGTGTTGATGGAAGAGGGCAGGGTAACTGAGGCACTTTGACATCAGCGTAACTAGGTGTATTTCTAGCTCAGCAAACACTAAAGCTCAGGAGTAATAAATACTCCGCAAAGAAAGAAGGGAACATTTCGGCTTTATTTTTAGCTGCTGTCAAGAAACCAGGATAAAGATAGCGCAGAATTAGAATGTGGAATAACTCCCAAAAAAAACAGAAGCATATCCAAGAAAACTGTTAGCATCTGGCCTATCAAGGAAGGGAACGTGAGGAACCAGAGTAAGTGTCAGAGGATTGAAAGCTGACCCATAAACACACGTCACAATAAGGGTAAGGTTCAAGGGAGAGCCTGTTTGGTCTGATCCGCTGAGTATTTTATCACAGGGGGGATATTTACCCTGCAACTAACCAGTCCTGTCCCAATTCTGGAAATACTTAATGAGGCAGTATCGAGGGAGATTTACTCTGCACCTAACCTCTGCTGTACCTGACCTGAGAGGATGTCTCTCCTCTAATATCCTCTCTCTCTTTATCCCACGCCCTTTCGAATGAGGCACGGCGGCACAGTGGTTAGCACTGCTGCCTCACAGAATCAGGGACCCGGGTTTGATTCCCAGCTCGGGTCACTGTCTGTGTGGAGTTTGCACGTTCTCCCCACATCTGCGTGGCTTCCCACAGTCCAAAGATGTGCGGGTTAGGTGGACTGGCCGTGCTAAAATTGCCCCTTAGTGTCGGGAGGCTAACCAGGGTACATGCATGGGATTGTGGGAATGGGGCCTGGGTAAGATTGTGATTGGTGCAGAACTGATAGGCCAAGGAACCTCCTTCTGCACTGTAGGGATTCTATCTCTCTCTTTTGAGAGCCATCCACCCTCTACCTTTTCAAGAATCTCTCCCATCTCTCCTCGACTGTCTTTCTGCTGAGGGTGTTGGCGCTTGGGCTCTGAGCGCACTGACCCCACCCCCCCGGCAATGTGTAACCAGCTCCTTAATTCATGTGATACTCCTCTGTCTATATCCTCAGCTGTAGCAAGCCCCATTTCCTTATCGCTGCTGTGCTCACCAACTTACATTTGCTCCCAGTCAACGTCCCAATTATTAAATTCTCAACATTGTTTGCAAATCCTACACCCCCCCCCCCCCCAGCCCCCTGCCTCACCATGGCCTCCACCTCCTCCCTATCTCTGTGGCCTGTAGAGATGGACTTGATCCATGGAGTGGAGCAGAATTGGGTTTGTTCTGATGCCCTCTCTGGTTGAATAGCATCCCCACCCCCCCAAACCCAACTATCCAATGTCCACTGTCCAGTAATTCACGTCAGCCTGAGGAGGGTTGGAAGGCACAGGGGGTGGGCAGGGAGGTGGGGAAGGGAGTCCTGGTGTTAAACCATACCCCAGCAAGACTCAGCTCCTGCAGGAGTGGGCAGCTGTGGGTCAGTCCATCGAGGTTGGTAACCATGAAGATTGAGGTGTACGGCGCTCCGCACATTATCTGCTTTACCCCACCGGGCACACTTTGTACGGCTGCCCCTGGGTCTCGGGTTGGAGAAAGTGCCGGTCCTCAGAGGGTGACAAACTGTCCACCTCAGTCCAAGCACCCACCCTACTGAGGGTTCAGATACACTCGAGGTAAGCTGGAAGGTTTAAGTTCGCCCTTGTGTCTGGCCAAGAGAAAGATCAAACTCTTTCTCCAGTTGATCGAAGTGTGCCAACCTTATAGTGACAACAAACAGAAAACATAACAAGGACAACGTCATCTCCTGGGAGATTATTTCTTTCAAGTTAGCAGTAATAACTTGCCTTGATGTGGCGCCTTTATAAGATCAGGAGCAGGAGGAGGCCATTCAGCCCATCGAGCCTGTTCCACCTTTCATAAGAACATAAGAAATAGGAGCAGGAGTAGGCCATCTAGCCCTTCGAGCCTGCCCCGCCATTCAATAAGATCATGGCTGATCTGTCGCTGCTCAGTTCCACATTCCCACCCTCTCCCCATAACCCTTAATCCCCTCTCTTACCAAAAACCCATCAACCCGCGTCTTAAAAATATTTAGCGAGGCAGCCTCCACCACTTCAACGGGCAGAGAATTCCAGAGATTCACCACCCTTTGAGTGAAGAAGTTCTTCCTCAACTCCGATCTAAACCGCCCCCCCTTTATCTTGAGGCTGTGCCCCCTAGTCCTACTGTCCTTTCTGAGCGGGAAGAGTCTCTCCACCTCTATCCTATCCATCCCATTCATCATCTTATACGTCTCAATGAGATCTCCCCTCATTCTTCTAAACTCTAACGAGTACAAGCCTAGTTTATTCAGCCTCTCCTCATAGCTCAACCCCCTCAACTCCGGTATCAGCCTAGTAAACCTCCTCTGCACTCCCTCCAAGGCCAAAATATCCTTGCGTAAGTACGGTGCCCAAAACTGCACACAGTACTCCAGCTGCGGCCTCACCAATGCCCTACACAGCTGCAGCAAGACCTCCCTGCTTTTATATTCAATCCCCCTCGCTATGAAGGCCAGCATCCCATTCGCTTTCCTGACCACCTGCTGCACCTGCAGGCTGGGTTTTTGCGACTCATGCACAAGGACCCCGAGGTCCCTCTGCACCGTCGCATGCTGCAGTTTTTTGCCACGTAAGTAATAATCCTTCCTACCATTATTCCTACCAAAGTGGACCACCTCGCACTTGCCAACATTAAATCCCATTTGCCAGTTCCTGGCCCATTCGCCCAGCCTATCTAGATCCTTCTGCAGACTCTCCACACCCTCCGCGCAATTTGCCGTTCCACCAATCTTGGTGTCATCAGCAAATTTCGACACCATACACTCGGTTCCCTCCTCCAGATCATCTATATAAATGGTAAATAGCTAAGGCCCCAGCACCGACCCCTGGGGCACTCCACTAGTCACCATCCGCCAATCCGAATAGCACCTATTGACCCCCACTCTCTGCCTCCTATTTGACAACAATGCAATAAGGATCCTAACTCCACCTTCCTGCCTGTCACCATAACCCTTGCTAATCAAAGGTCGAAGCTTAGACTGAGCATTGTACTGAACAAGTTCTCTGGGATCAATATCCATACTTCCAGCAGTTTCACTGATAGAGATTCCCCAGTCATTTTCTCACTGCTGTTTATGGCATCTTGCTGACTGCAAATTTTTGACATCACAACAGTGACTGTACTTTTATACAATCATAGAATCCTTACAGTGCAGAAGAAGGCCATTCGGCCCATCAAGTCTGCACCGAATCACCTTTTTTCTCTTATTTATTATTATCTTATTTTTATCCATGTAACTCCAAGTATTTACCCCACTACTCCCCCTAACTTACAACATCTTTAAGAACATAACAACATAAGAAATAGGAGCAGGAGTAGGCCATCTCGCCCTTCGAGCCTGCCCCGCCATTCAATAAGATCATGGCTGATCTGAAGTGGATCAGTTCCACTTTCCCGCTTTCTCCCCATAACCCTTAATTTCCTTGTCTATCAGAAACCGATCTACCCGTGATTTAAATATATTTAGTGAGGCAGCCTCCACCACTTCAACGGGCAGAGAATTCCAGAGATTCACCACCCTTTGAGTGAAGAACTTCCTCCTCAACTCTGATCTAAACTGCCCCCCCCTTATCTTGAGGCTGTGCCCTCTAGTCCTGCTATCCTTTCTAAGCGGAAAGAATCTCTCTACCTCTACCCCATCCATCCCCTTCATTATCTTATATGTCTCTATAAGATCCCCCCTCAGTCTTCTAAACTCCAGCAAGTACAGACCCGGTCTATTTAGTCTCTCTTCATATTCCAACTCCCTCATCTCCGGTATCAGCCTAGTGAACCTCCTCTGCACCCCCTTCAAGGCCAATATATCCTTGTGCAAGTGTGGCGACCAAAACTGCACACAGTACTCCAGCTGCGGCCTCACCAGTGCCCTGTACAGTTGCAGCAAGACCTCCCTGCTTTTATATTCTATCCCCCTCGCTATAAAGGCCAACATTCCATTCGCCTTCCTGACCACCTGCTGCACCTGCAGACTGGGTTTTTGCGACTCATGCACAAGGACCCCCAGGTCCCTCTGCACCGTAGCATGCTGCAGCTTTTCGCCTTTTAAATAATAACCCCTCCTACTATTATTTCTGCCAAAGTGGATAACCTCACACTTGCTAACATTATACTCCATCTTTGGACACTAAAGTGCAATTTAGCATGGCCACTTCACCTAACCTGCACATCTTTGGACTGTGGGAGGAAATTGGAGCACCCGGAGGAAACCCACACAGACGCATCCCTCAGTCTACCCAAATAGGCACCAGAGTGTGGCAACTAAGGCATTGTCACAGTAACTTCATTGCAATGTTAATGTAAGCTGACTTGTGACACTAATAAGTTTTAAGAAACATTAGGGAGAGAAAGGGTTAGCGGGCTGAAAGGCTGAACTGGATGAGGGTGGGAGGAAACGCACGTGGAACATCAACGATAGCATGAACCCCGTGGGGCTGAATGGCCTGTTTCTGTTCTGCATGTACAGCGAAGTACACTTGTCACAGAGCAATGTAAGGGGACATTAGGATGAGGAGCGACATGGTGACACAGTGTTTAGCACTGCTCCCCCACAACTCCAGGGACCTGGGTTCGATTCCCGGCTCGGGTCACTGTCTGCGTGGAGTTTGCACATTCTCCCCGAGTCTGTGTGGGTTTCCTCCGGGTGCCCTGGTTTCCTCCCACAGTCCAAAGATGTGCGGGTTAGGTTGATTGGCCATGATAAATTGCCTCTTAGTGTCCTGGGATGCACAGATTAGAGGAATTAGGGGAGCAAATATGTGAATTTATGGGGACAGGGCCTGGGTGGGATTGTTGTCAGTGCAGACTAGATGGGCCAAATGGCCTCCTTCTGCACTGTAGGGATTCTATGAGGAGCAAAAGATAGCTTTCAGTTCCTACAGGGAGAGATAAAGGAGCGAGGAGGCTAGGATTAGGGAGGGAATTCAAGAGCTTAGAAACCTGGCATCCAAAGACACCACCAATGGAGCAATTAAGCGTATTTAAGATGAATTATGCCCTGGGCTACTGGCTGTAGTCAGCTGCACTGACTAACACAGCTGCGGAGAACAGCAGGGGAGTCTCACGCACGCACTGTACAGTAAAACTGAACCAGTGACTCACTCTCAGAGCAGTTGGACAGTCTGAATTGTGTGATTAGTGTGATACAGTCTCCTCATCCTACTGCCCAGCTTTCTGAAGCAACAAATACATTTCGTAACGCGGGTGTGTAGGGGGGGGGGGGGGGGGGGGTGGGGTGGGGGGAGGAGGATGAACTAATTTATCTGGAGTTGGACAATGCACGGCGACACGGTGGCTCGCACTGCTGCCTCCCAGCTCCAGGGATTTTACTGACACCCCTGGTTTGGGGGCAAAGGAGACTGGCAGAAGGCCTCACGTGCCGTCTTAACGAGCCTTGGGCAGGCAGGCTGATAAAATCCCGGCCTCCCTGGGATGTTGGAATGAAAGGTTTGTGAAATTGGGCCCCTGTTGGGGGGCCTTTAAAAATGGCGGGTGGGAACCCGATCCCAGCATTGCTGCACCAATTCCCACTCCCATTTCTGGCAATTCTCGCTGAGTGAAAAGTCTGACAACACCAGGTTTAAGTCCGACCGATTTATTTGGTAGTAAACTCACAAGCTTTCGGGGTTAGCCCCTTCGTCAGGTGAATGGGGAGTTCTGGCCTCAGACAGAGCATATAAAGCACAGACAGTTTACAGATTGCTGATTAGAATGCGAATCCTTATACCTAACCTGCTGTTCAAGTCCTGAAGTGGCCAACAATGTGTGCAGAAGGAGCACTGATCACAGGTTAAAGAGATGTGTATTGTCTCCAGACAGTACAGTAAGTGAGGTTTTGCAAACCCAGGCAAGTCACGGTGGTGACAGATAGTGCGACATGAACCCAAGATCCCTGTTGAGACCGTCCTCATGTGTGCGGAACTTGGCTATCAGTCTCTGTTCAGCGACTCTGCGCTGTCGTGTGTTGTGAAGGCCGCCTTGGAGAATGCTTACCCGAAGGTCAGAGGCTGAATGCCCGTGACCACTGAAGTGTTCGCCAACAGGAAGGGAACAGTCTTGCCTGGTGACTGTCGAGCGATGTTCATTCATCCGTTGTCGCTGTGTGGTCACGGTGCATCACGGGCATTCAGCCTCTGACCTTCGGGTAAGCATTCTCCAAGGCGGCCTTCACAACACACGACAGCGCAGAGTCGCTGAACAGAGACTGATAGCCAAGTTCCGCACACATGAGGACGGTCTCAACAGGGATCTTGGGTTCATGTCGCACTATCTGTAACCCCCATGACTTGCCTGGGTTTGCAAAACATCACTTACTGTACTGTCTGGAGACAATACACATCTCTTTAAACTGTGATCAGTGCTCCTTCCACACACATTGTCAGCCACTTTAGGACTTGAACAGCAGGTTAGGTGTAAAGGTTTGCATTCTAATCAGTAATCTGTAAACTGTCTGTGCTTTATATGCTCTGTCTGAGGCCAGAACCCTCCATTCACCTGACAAAGGGACAAACCCGAAAGCTTGTGAGTTTACTACCAAATAAATCGGTTGGACTTAAACCTGATGTTGTCAGACTTTTTACTGTGTTTACCCCAGTCCAACGCCAGCACATCCACATCATGAATTCTTGCTGACGCAGGATAATGTGCAGGCAGCGTGCCCATACTCATCACTCCCACCTGGCCAACTCCATTGTGGGAATTTCAACCCCCCCCCCCAATCCCTCCACCCCAGCTTTATAATAGAGTTGAATCCATTTGGTTGATAGATTTGCCCAGAGGAGTGGTGACCCACAGAACAGCCCTAGTCACAAGTCCAGAACTACGCACAAATATTCCCTTTGGAGAATTTTCCCCTCTAACCATCCCACAATCCTGTCAATCAATCACAGTCAGTGGAAGTCAAAACTGAAGCAGCCTTCAATCCACTGCACTCCTCTTAATCATACCCAGCTAAACAAACGCACAGGCATTCAAAAATCTCTCTTAAGGAAGGTCAGGTTATTGCAAGGTAATAAATATGTCAATCAAACCAAGTTATCACTCCCCTGCAAAATGTACCAACATTGCCGAGAGGGCTGAGCCCATTAATCAGTTTTAGAATTCAGCCAAGCATTCAAAATGAGGCCTTCTGACAACTGTATCAATAAAATGCAGGTTAAGTTTATGCCAGATATCCATATTTTCCAGTTGCCCTTTTATGAATGCTTGGCTGAGCTCCAAGAATGGCTAATGGACGCAACTCTACAGGCAATGTTGGCACACATGGCAGGAGAGAGCTCATCTTGTTTGACTGACCTTTGTGTTATTTTGAAATAACCTGATCTTTCTTTCAAGAGTTATTTTTCAATGTCAGTGTTCTTTTTTTCCCGTATGATTGAGAGATGTGAATTGGATTGGAATTTTTTTGTCATTGATTCAATGACTGGTCTGTATGATTTATACTTTCATGAGGCTGTAAGGTGAACATATTGTTTCAAAGGAGGTATTCAGAGTCTGCTTGCTTATGATGTCAGTTTCAAGAGCATTTCAAAGACCTACCAGACTTGCCAATGTCTCACAGGTTCTGTGATTAGTAACCACTGAAATTGTGGGTATGGAGGCATGGGGATATGGAAAGGGACATGGAGGGGATGGGAAGGTGGTGCTGAGGGGGCATGGGGATATGGAAAGGGACATGGAGGGGATGGGAGGTGATGCTGAGGGGGCAATGGGGATATGGAGAGGTTATGAGGAGGCATAATGCTGGCATGCAAGTAGGTGGGAAATAAGACCTAAAGGTCTAACAGTCGTGGTTACAACCAAGCTCATTCTTTAGTAAATGGAGACAGGACTGCGAGCCTGCTGGCCTTGTTCTCTACCCACCTCTGTTGCCTCATCTGGTCTACCACCAGATGTGGTTGCCCTATCTCCCATCCATAGCTGGTTCTACTATATGTGGAAATTTAGGGTGGCACGGTGGCACAGTGGTTAGCACTGCTGCCCCACAGCGCCAGGAACCCGGGTTCAATTCCTGGCTTGGGTCACTGCCTGTGCAGAGTCTGCACGTTCTCCCTGTGTCTGCGTGGGTTTCCTCTGCAATCCGAAAGATCATAGAATCATAGAACCCTACAGTGCAGAAAGAGGCCCTTCAGCCCATCGAGTCTGCACCAAACACAATCCCACCCAGGCCCTACCCCCATATCCCCATATCCCTACATATTATACCCACTAATCCCTCTAAGCTACGCATCCCTGGACACTAAGGGACAATTTAGCACAGCCAATCAACCCACCCTGCACATCTTTGGACTATGGGAGGAAACCGGAGTACCTGGAGCAAACCCACGCAGACGCGAGGAGAATGTGAAAACTCCACACAGGCAGTGACCCGAGCCGGGAATCGAACCCAGGACCCTGGAGCTGTGAAGCAGCAGTGCTAACCCACTGCGCTACTGTGCCGCCTAAAAGTGTGCAGGTTAGGTGGATTGGCCATGCTAAATTCTCCCTTAGCTTCAAGAGGATTAAATACACAGGGGGTTACGGGGTAGGGCCTGGGTTTGGATTGTGGTGGGTGCAGTTTCGACTGGCCGAATAGCCTCCTTCTGCACTGTAGGGATTCTATGATTCTCTGAAACAGGGTTTCTGGGCTCCTTCAAGATGGAGATGGGATTGCAGGATTGGGAATATCTGGATCATTGATGAAAATCCAACCCTCAGGGCAGGATTTTCCGGCTGCGCTCACCCCAAGGCCAGGAGATCCCTCCCGAGGTCACGGGACGTTTACACAGCCCCATCCCCCAGGCTGAAATTCCCGTGGCGGGCGGGATGGGAAAATTCCTACCAAAGTCCCTGCACTGAGAAGTAAAGAGGATTTCCCTCACTGGCTTCTTGGATTCATTCACGACTATCGTACGTTTGCGTACTCTGCTTTTGCTGTCTGCCAGAAAAGAGTTTATTTATTACTGTCACAAGTTAGGCTTACATTAACACTGCGCTGAAGTTACTGTGAAATTCGCCCGATCGCCACACCCCGGCACCTATTCGGGTCAATGCACGCCAACCAGCACGTCTTTCAGCCTGTGGGAGGCAAACCAGAGCGCTCAGAGTAAACCCACGCAGACACGGGGAGAATGTGCAGACCTCGCACAGACAGTGACCCAAGCCCAGGAATGGACCCTGGCGCAGTGAGGCAGCAGCGCCAACCACTGTGCCCCCGTGCTGCCCAGGGTAAATACATTGTCGCTTTGTCTATCCGATTAAAAACCCTTAATAATTTTAAAGATGAGGTCAGCTCTCATTCTTCTGTTGTCTTGAGAAAAGCCTCCTCCCTGATGGATGGAACATCTTAGCTCTGACTGCAAACTTTCATTCACACCCCCCACTGCTTGACAAAGATGTAGAACGTTCCTGGGCAGAATTAAAATGCCGCCACCCAGCTCATGCAACAAGGTCAATTGCACTCGGTGCTAAAATTAGTTTTAAAATGAGCACGTAGCGATGACTAATTTTGAAGATCCGTTGTGGTAAATTAAATTGATGTTTGTTGGTCAGGAATTAAACACAATAACGTCTCGAATCTAAGAACGGGCAAAGTGGCTTCTGATGTGTTTATGATGCAAGTGTCCGTGATTATCACACCAAGTAATCTCCGGCTGGCTTCTTCTCTGCAGCCTTTTATTACTAAGCGTTCCAAGGAGGGTTACGTATGGTCTAAAATGCAAAATTTACCATCGAGAAAATGCAGCCGGGGCTAGGAAAGGCTGGCCGCAGCTCACTGAGGTGTCAGCCCTGGGTGTATGAGTCCAGCACCCACAAAGATATGCCGCCACGTGCCGAAATATTGCCTCATTATGTTTGAATTCTAGTGCGTGGCGCGGACCTTGTTGAACCAATGGGTGCAGTCGGGCAATGTATGGACAGGATCGGTGCAAGTTAGGGTATGGATCCTTGGATGCGCTGAAGGCGGGAGATTGGGAAAACCAGACAAGAATGCACCCTTATCAACAACGGTAACCAAATGATGGGCGTAAATTTCAGAACAAGATGAGTTGAAACGATGAGCTGCAGAGATAGCTGCTCAATGGTGTCAAAAGTAAATGTCTTTAATGATGGACATTGATGGACACCTCGACAGAATGAACTTTGGGTACAATGAGGATCAGAATCACTTGTTGCAGGGGAAATGCAGGAACTCAGTGGTGCAGAGAACTATCAAGTTAGCAGCACTCATGTGCCAACTGCGCCCAATCACTTTGGACCAAATTGCAAGTATGAAGAAGGAACTAGGAGCAGGAGCAGTGCACACTGTCCTCGAATCCTTTCACCCATTCAATATGATCAGGTCGATCTTCCACCTCAACCCCATGTGCGAACTATGAGCTCCACATTATAGGGAAGACATTGAGCTTCTTGAGAGGAAGCTGCAGAGGTTCAACCAGAGGTCGCCTGGTGTGAGGAAGTGGGAAAGAATTGCTGGTTTACTGTAATGGGGTGGGAAGCGATGAAAAGGTAATGTTGATAAGAGCAGATTTCTTCCAGTGGCTACACTGTCTATAACCAATGGATGCTCTTTGGATATCAGTTAGAATGGAGGATATTTGGAACAAAACTGTGGGATTTGTGACCTGGAGTTGCCAGCTTTGGATTGGAGTGGGCACAGTAAGAATCTCACAACACCAGGTTAAAGTCCTATAGGTTTACTGGGATCACAAGCTTGCAGAGCGCTGCTCCTTTAGTGGTGACTCTTGTTGAAATTTAACCTGGTAAGACTTCCTACTGTGGGATTTGTGTTCCGGGTTAATGGTTTAGACAGAAATTGTGAGAGGCTGTGTGTGTGTGTGTGTGTCTGTGTGCGGTTGTGTGAGTGTGAGTGTGTGTGTGAGTGTGTAAATGTGTGTGTGAGCGTGTGTGTGTGAGTGTGTGTTTTTGTGTGTGTGAGTGTGTAAATGTGTGTGTGAGTGTGTTTGTGTGTGTGTGTGTGTAAATGTGTGTGTGAGTGTGTGTGCAAATGTGTAAATGTGTGTGTGAGCGTGTGTGTGTGAGTAAATGTGTGTGAGTGTGTTTGTGTGAGTGTGTAAATGTGTGTGTGAGTGTGTGTGCGTGTGAGTGCGTGTGCAAATGTGTAAATGTGTATGTGAGTGTGTTTGTGTCTGTGTTTGAGTTTGTGTGTATTTGTGAGTATGTGAGTGTGTGTGTGTTTTTGTATGTGTGAGTGTGTACGTCTGAGTGTGAATGTGTGTGAGTGTGAGTGAGTATGTGTGTGTGTGACTGTGTGTGACTGTGTGTGTGAGTGTGTGTGTGTGCGTGTGTGTGTGAGTGTGTGTGTGAGTGAGTGTGAGTGTGTGTGTGAGTGTGTGTATGTGTGTGTGTGTGTGTGTGAGTGTGTGAGTGAGTGTGAGTGTGTGTGTGAGTGAGTGAGTGTGTGTGTGACTGTGTGTGTGTGAGTGTGTGCATGTGTGTGTGACTGTGTGTGAGTGTGTGTGTGACTGTGTGTGTGTGTGTGTGAGTGTGTGTGTGACTGTGTGTGTGTGTGTGAGTGTGTATGTGACTGTGTGTATGCATGTGAGTGTGTGCGTGTGTGTGTGTGTGAGACTGTGTGTGTGTGTGTGTGTGTGCGTAGTGGAAATGTTTGGATGGGTGAGTATTTCAGGACTTTCCTCGGATAACGAGGGAGGAATTCTCTGGAGTGTTCCCTCGCACAATTAAATAGGTGGGACGGGGAGAGTCAATGTTGGAGCTGATTGTAGACGTTGTCTAGAAGGAGTGGGTGTGATTATCTGAACAGGCATTTCTTTCTTTCACTCTCTCTTTCCTTTCCCATGATCGCTGTGTGGAGTCGAAGGGTTTGTTCTGGATTCTCCTTTCTCCCCAGGCGACCCCCATGGCGGGCTGTTCGGATTTCTGCATGAGCCAGTCGAGGGGAGAGCAGCGGTACGGAGTGCGCTCCTACCTCCACCTGTTCTACGAGGACTGCACTGGTTCAATGCTGGAAGATGATGAGACAGATGAGCTGAACAGGCAGCGCTCCTCCAGTGGGTGTCGCTCTGTCCTCTGGAAGGTAGGAACCTCCGTGAGAATGTGTGCCCTTCTACCCAGAGACAGCAAGGATAACAACATCTACTGTTTCCCCGTCGCACTGTGGAGCCTTCCAAGGTGTCCCACAGAAGCACGGTTGAAACAGAATTGAATCAGATTAGGACAGGTTAGCAAAAGCTTGGTCAAAGAGGAGGAGAGAGCGATCCTGTGGCGGAGAGGTTAAGGGAATTCCAAAGTTTCAGAGTCTTGGTTGCCAAAAAGACGTCCACCAGTGGCGTAGGGGCGGCACAGTGGTTCATGGTCACGCCTCACAGCACCAGGGGCCCAAGTCTGATTCCCGGCTTGGGTCACTGTCTATGTGGAGTTTGCACGTTCTCCCCATGTCTGCGTGGGTTTCCTCCAGGCATTCCATTTTCCTCCCACAGTCCGAAAGACGTGCTGGTTAGGGTGCATTGGCCGTGCTAAATTGCCCCTCAGTGTACCCGAACAGGCGCCGGAGTGCGGCGACTAGGGGATTTTCACAGTAACTTCATTGCAGTGTTAATGTAAGCCTACTTACATTTAAATCGGGAGTGTGAAAGTGAACAGACGCTGCTTGGAATGTAAATCGTTGCCCAGAGTGTGTTCAGTTGCCCTTGTGAATGTCTCAGTGTTTTGATAATGTTCCAGAAACCACTTCTGACCTACCCCTGGACCCATGGCCAGTTAGAAAAGGAAGATGTTTTGCTGTCACTGGGGAGACGGGTGAGCGAGTTCAAGTCTGAACAGGAACTGTTACTGTCTGAATTCTATTCTGGGGCTTAGGCGCACATACACACAGAGATAATTGCTTCTGTGACATGCCTTAGAATGTTTTACTCTGTTCAAGGCGCTATATCAAAGCAGGTTGTTGTTGTTTGCCATTCTTTCTTATCTCCGGCACTGCTGCAGTTTAGTGGGCTGTCTCCTAGTTGGTTCTATTTCAGAACACTGCGGAACATTGCCTGTTAAATCATTTAATCTTCATAAACTGTCTGGCAAATAAACCCCAGCAGAAAAATACAGCCTGGAGAAACGATCAGACATCTCCAAATCTGCAACATTTATCATTCCCGGAAAGAGGCATGATTCTGGGAGTCTGATTTCCTGGGGAGGTTATTCCTGGTTTATTGGATTAGATTCCAGGATTTTGGGCACACCTTCTCCCGATGCTCCTCTGTATAGAGGCAGGAATTGCCACCCATGATGACACCTACAGCAATAGTCACCGTGACAGCAGGTCACTGTGTATGTGTGTGTGTGTATGTGTGTGTGTGTGTGTATGTCTGTGTGTCTGTGTATGACTGTGTGTGTGTATGTCTGTGTGTGTGTGTGTATGACTGTGTGTGTGTATGTCTGTCTCTGTGTGTGTGTGTGACTGTGTGTGTGTGTGTGTGTGTATGACTGTGTGTGTGTATGTCTGTCTCTCTGTGTGTGTGTGACTGTGTGTGTGTGTATGTCTGTGTGTGTGTATGACTGTGTGTGTGTATGTCTGTCTCTCTGTGTGTGTGTGACTGTGTGTGTGTGTATGTCTGTGTGTGTGTGTATGACTGTGTGTGTGTATGTCTGTGTGTGTGTATGACTGTGTGTGTGTATGTCTGTGTGTGTGTGTGTGTGTTCACATGTGCGCTTATCTGTGCATATGTGCCCATATGTGCACAAGTGTATGTATTCACACGACAATGTGTATGCAAGTATACGCGTGTTTGTTTGTGTATGTGCGTCTGCACATGGATGTCCATTTGTGTGTGAGTGTGCATGTGTGTCTGCATGAGTGTGTGTGCTTTTGTGCGTGTCTGCATGAGTATGCATGTGTGCATGCATGCGAGTTTCTACACGAGTGTGTGTAGGCAAGTATGTATGTGCATGAGAGTGCATGTGTGAGGATGTATGTGCAAGTGTGTGTATGTATGCGTGCTAGACTATATGCGTGTGAGTGTGTGTGTGAAGTTTTTTTTATTCATTCATGGGACATGGGTGTCACTGGCTGGGCCAGTATTTATTGCCCATCCCTAGTTGCCCATGGAGGGTAGTTGAGAGTCAACCACATTGCTGTGGCTCTGGAGTCACATGTAGGCCAGACCAGATAAGGACAGCAGATTGCCTTCCCTAAAGAACATTAGTGAACCAGGCGGGTTTTCCTGACAATCGAGAATGATTTCATGGTCATCAGTAGACTCTTAATTCCAGATATTTTTTATTGAATTCAAATTCCACCATCTGCTGTGATGGGATTCGAACCCGGGTACCCAGAACATTAGCTGAGTTTCTGGATTAATAGTCTAGCGATTATACCACTAGGCCATCGCCATACATTGTCCATGTCAGTCTGTAGCCTGGATTTTCAGAGTAAGAAATGCTCTGTGCCTTATCAAAATGACGCCTGAACCCAAATTTGAAAGTCCTACCCCTTAACTGGGCGGACACCGTTTTCACCACTGGGGCAGAACGGGGACAGGGGTGGGGGTTGTATTTCACACATCCACAGCTCACAGAGGCAGCAGCGAGTTTAAATTTGCAGCTGCCTTCAAGCCGAGGCAATTCTTATTATCGGGATGACCCAAACGCAACATATGGTCTTTAACCATTTGAGGAAAAGGTCTAAACCTATTAGAGTTCTTTGGGCAGTTCAGGTACCCTTTGCAGGGGTGGGGGGGGGTGGGGGAGGGGTACGGATGATCATTATGTTTTGGCATTGTTAAGAGATATAAATTAGAAAGTGGAAAATGTCTGTGGCAGTGTCAAGCTGACAAATCATTTAAATCTCCAACTCCTTAAATTTTGAGAAAAGAATGTGACGATACTGTACCTTGAAGAAATATATTTGTGTCATGTTTCTTGTGCAGTATTTTGTTTCAAGTCAGTTCTATTTACCTGGTATTGTTTTGTCTATAGCTGGCAGCCCACATGCTCAGTGTACAGAAGAGTAATTGATCCAAATTGTTGGAGAGTTTGTTTTAATGGCCTTCATCACGAGGGGGATTGAATATAAAAGTAGGGAGGTCTTGCTGCGGCTGTATAGGGCATTGGTGAGGCCGCAGCTGGAGTACTGTGTGCAGTTTTGGGCGCCGTACTTACGCAAGGATATTTTAGCCTTGGAGGGAGTGCAGAGGAGGTTTACTAGGCTGATGCCGGAGTTGAGGGGGTTGAGCTATGAGGAGAGGCTGAATAAACTAGGCTTGTACTCGTTAGAGTTTAGAAGAATGAGGGGAGATCTCATTGAGACGTATAAGATGATGAATGGGATGGATAGGATAGAGGTGGAGAGACTCTTCCCGCTCAGAAAGGACAGTAGGACTAGGAGGCACAGCCTCAAGATAAAGGGGGGGCGGTTTAGAACGGAGTTGAGGAAGAACTTCTTCACTCAAAGGGTGGTGAATCTCTGGAATTCTCTGCCCGTTGAAGTGGTGGAGGCTGCCTCGCTAAATATTTTTAAGACGCGGGTTGATGGGTTTTTGATAAGAGAGGGGATTAAGGGTTATGGGGAGAGGGCGGGAAAGTGGAACTGAGCCACGACAGATCAGCCATGATCTTATTGAATGGCGGGGCAGGCTCGAAGGGCTAGATGGCCTACTCCTGCTCCTATTTCTTATGTTCTTATGTTCTTAATCTGGGCGAATGCAGTTTTGTTATTTTTAGTGTTTTCCCCTGGAGTTTTCAGAGTAGGGTTTAATTAGGTTGATTGACAGGAAAATCATGTGTGGGCGATCGATGAGAATGAGACTGTATGTGAGTGTGAGTGAGTGTGGGCAGTGAGTTAGTGTGTGAGTGAGAGAGTGTGTTTACAGGCTAAGAGTGAACGGTGGTGCTTATTTACAAGTTTCACACAGTTTTCTCATGGAGGTCAGGAGGTTCTCACTCAGGAACTCTGAAGGACAGTGGTGAACCTTCTCTGAGATCCAGGACCCCAGGACAGAAGTACCACTCGCTAAGAGCTGCTGACCAATCAGAGGCTGGCAGAGCTAGTGAACAGCAGCGCCACTGGGAGATGGTGGTTGCTGCTGGTATGACACTTGCCTGAGGCTTATGAATGTGGATCAGCCCAGGCCACAGGTGAGCGGTGGCAGGGTGGGGGGTCTCCCAGGTGTGGTGTGAGGAATTGACAGCAATAGCAGAGGAGAGGCTCTCAGTGGCCTCTCTCTTTCCCAATATTAGGTTCCTCAAATAGGCAGTGTGTGCCTTTTACAAGATAACCCCCTGCACTGCCCCCCCACCCCCCTTCCCTTGGGACATGGCAATTAACCCTTCAGAATTTGCTTCTCGCATTCCAGGGCGGTGACTCCTCCTGTCCTCTGCTGCTTTAAGCTATGGAGTGATACCCGTAGGCGGGCACTAGTTACCCACTCAAGGGCCTCAATTAGTGACAGGGCAGGAAAGCCAATCATGGGCCTTAATCAGGAGGTGGGAGAGTAATGGGGTGACCACCATCAGTGTGAGAGTGAGAGTGTAAGAGTGAGTGTGAGCGTGAGAGCGTGAGTGTGACACTGAGAATGTGTGAATGAGAGTGTGAGAGTGAGAGTGAGAGTGTGAGTGTGACACTGAGAACGTGTGAATGAGAGTGTGAGAGTGTGAGAGTGAGAGTGTGAGTGTGACACTGAGAATGTGTGAATGAGAGTGTGAGAGTGTGAGAGTGAGAGCGTGAGTGTGACACTGAGAATGTGTGAATGAGAGTGTGAGAGTGAGAGCGTGAGTGTGACACTGAGAATGTGTGAATGAGAGTGTGAGGGTGTGAGAGTGAGAGCGTGAGTGTGACACTGAGAACGTGTGAATGAGAGTGTGAGAGTGTGAGAGTGAGAGTGAGAGCGTGAGTGTGACACTGAGAACGTGTGAATGAGAGTGTGAGAGTGAGAGTGTGAGTGTGACACTGAGAACGTGTGAATGAGAGTGTGAGAGTGTGAGAGTGAGAGCGTGAGTGTGACACTGAGAACGTGTGAATGAGAGTGTGAGAGTGTGAGAGTGAGAGCGTGAGTGTGACACTGAGAACGTGTGAATGAGAGTGTGAGGGTGTGAGAGTGAGAGCGTGAGTGTGACACTGAGAATGTGTGAATGAGAGTGTGAGAGTGTGAGAGTGTGTGTGCGTGTGAGTGAGAGTGAGAGTAAGAGTGTGTGAGTGAGAGAGTGAGACAGTGAGTGTGAGTGTGACTGTGAGAGCGTGAGTGTGAGAGTGAGGAGTGAGAGTGAGAGAGTGTGAGTGAGATTGTGATTGTGTGAGTGTGAGAGTGTAAGTGTGAGTGAGAGTGAGTGTGTGTTGAATGATTTTGATTCCTGTTTGAGATGGCAATCGGTGAAAGCTCTCCCACATCCACTGCTGTGAATCGTGTTACAGACAGATTTGTATTGAGTTTCTGGGAAATTACTCCTTGTTTGTTACTCATCAAAGTGAGGAATTATTCCTTGTGGGCAAAGAAACACTTGCCTAACTGAAGAAATCAGTGTTTGTATCAGGCATTCCCCTGGCGCGTATTGTAAGGTGAGTTCCCAGCGTATCTCAGCTCCAGCACAATGCTGCCAGTGTGCCAGAGTGAATGTGCCCGCCTCACCAAGGCCAGTCTCTCTGGGTAGGAGTGCAGGGTGGGGCATTACCCTTCACCCAGGGAGACTCAGCTGTTACATGTCTGTTGTAGTTAGGGTTAACACAAGTAAGAAGTCTCACAACACCAGGTCAACGTCGAACAGGTTTATTTGGTAGTAAACGCCACTAGTTAGGGTTGCCAACCCTCCAAGATTGGCCTGGAGTCTCCTGGAATTAAAAGTCAATCTCCAGGTCACAGCTCTGTGCAACGCTGGAGAAAAAAGTCACAGGGACACTAAAATGGATTGGCTTTTTAAAAATTTTTTTTGAACAGATATAAAAACATTGAAAATGGGGAGAGGATAAGCAGGCAAACTAACGGTCAAGCATCGTCCAATTAGATAATGAGGCTTTTTGCTAACGGTCAAGCATCATCCAATTAGATAATGAGGCTTTTTGCTTTCCGATTGGTGTAGGAAGGCCATGCATCACAAGGATGGAGTGTTGGCCAACCAATGGCTGGAGGGTGTGGGACAAGTCATGTGATGAAACCTCCAGGATTGCACTTAATCGGAGTTGGCAAGCCTACTTATAGCCTGGAGCTATGGATAGTGATAGCAGAGGTAGAGAATCAGAGAACCCTACAGTGCAGAAGGAGGCCATTCGGTCCATTGAGCTTGCACTGACAACAACTCCAGGTCCTATCACAGTAACCCCACATATTTACCCTCCTTAGACCACCTGACACTAAGGAGCAATTTAACACGGCCAACCCAACCTAACCAGCACATCTTTGGAGTGTGAGGGGAAACTGGAGCACCCAGAGGAAACCCACATAGACCGGGAAGAGCACATAGACAGTGACCCAAGTCCGGGAATTGAACCCAGATCCCTGGCACTGTAAGACAGCAGTGCTAATCACTGTGCCACCATGCACCATGCCCCATTAGGAGTGTTTATTAACTCATGTCTCCTCCCACATGCCCAGTGTCCCAGCTGTCATGTGTTCAAACACCTATCTCCAGTCTCCCTGAATACAAATGATGACATTAATGACATCATTGACCAGAGATTAACATCTCCTGCTCCCATCGCGAGACATCGCTGTGTTGGAGAGATTTGCAGGTTGATATTCAATCTGTCTGATCGCGTTGTGAATGAACCTTCCTGAGGCATCAAGTCCTGGGGTGGGACTCGAACCCAGAGCTTCTCGCTCAGAGATGAGGGCAGTACCCACTGCGCCACGAGACGTCCAGTCCTGAGCAAGTGTACAGGCTTTAGATTAGTGATTACAATGGAGTGGATTATTGTTTTCAATCTGGGCTCTGCAATCCTGGGGAGCAAAGGATGTCCGCCTTATATAAATTTTGCACGTGGAAATTGATGGGGACAACTGTCTAGAATATTCCAGAATGAGTGGGAAATCTGCTCTTTCGCACCATTACCCAGACAGCAACTTTTACAGATGCACCATAGAATGCATTCCTTCTGGATGTATCACAGCTCGGTATGGGCTCCTGGTCTACCCAAGACCACAAGAAACCACAAAAGGTCATGAATGTAGCCCAATCCATCACACAAACCAGCCTCCCATCCATTGACTCTGTCTGTACTTCTCGCTGCCTTGGCAAAGCAGACAGCATAATTAAGGATTCCCACGCACCCCGGACATTCCCTCTTCCACCTTCTTCCATCGGAAAAAAGATACAAAAGTCTGAGCTCACATAACCAACCAACTCAAGAACAGCTTCTTCCCTGCTGCTGTCAGACTTGTGAATGGACCTACCTCACATTAAGTTGATCTTTCTCTAACCCTAGCTATGACTGTAGCACTACATTCTGCACCCTCTCCTTTCCTGCTCTGTGAACGGTATGCTTTGTCCGTAAAGTACGTAAGAAACAATATTTTTCACTGTATACTAATAGATGTGACAATAACAAATCCAATCAAATCAAATCAAAAAGAAGGCAAAATGTGACTCTGCTTTCTCCGTACCCTTCTGAAATAAACCATTCCGTGACCTCTACCTGTGCTGTATCGCTGCTTCCTAATCTCCATTTCTGAGCCTGAGTCTGAGCCTGCTAAGCAAAATGATGTTTTAAACTCTCTTTGGGCCGCGCACTGATTGTTTGCACTTTTACGAGATGAAATTCCCATTAAATCAACTCACATAATGAGATCTGTCAGCTCCCAGGCTCGGGTGCTAGGCAACGACATGGAAACGGAGCCTTTTACCTTCTGTGGTGGGGGGGGGGGGCGGAGGGGGATGGACTGCCGCTGAGGGGAGCAGCGCTGAGGGGACGGAGAGAGAAGGAAATGCGTGCGGCGCGTTTGACTTTGTGAGGTCTGGTTCAAGGTCGGCCTCAGCTGGCCAAGGACCCGGAGGCAGGAGAGTCCTCGACAGGGGACAATTCATGTCTGAAGGGCCCCTACTTTCACATGCACAGTGTCTCACGATGACTCATGTCACTGGGGAGATTGTACTTGCTGTGAATTAGAAACCAGCTCAGAGTCCAAAAGACACAGTCATTACACATTGCTGACGTGAGTCAGACAGCAGCACTAAGGGGACTTGATAGTTTGAGTTGTAAGGAGAGGTTGGATAGACTGGGACCTTTTTCCCTGGAGCGCAGGGGTTTGAGGGGTGATCTTATTGAGGTCTTTAAAATAATGAGGGGCACAGATCAGCTAGATAGTCAATATCTTTTCCCAATTCAGGGGAGTCTAAAACTAGAGAGCATAGATTTAAGGTGGGAGGGGAGAGATACAAAAGGATCCAGAGGGGCAATTTTTTTGCACAGAGGGTGGTGAGTGTCTGGAACAAGCTGCCAGAGGTGGTGGTAGAGGTGGGTACAATTTTGTCTTTTAAAAAGCATTTAGACAGTGACATGGGTAAGATGGGTATAGAGGGATATGGGCTAAATGTGGATAATTGGGACCAGAGTAGTAGTTAAAGAAAAGGGGCAGCATGGACAAGTTGGGCCAAAAGGCCTGTTTCCGTGCTGTAAACCTCTGTGACTCTATGACAACAACAAATGAGGATTTACCCAGCGCCTTTCACTTCGTAAAGCCTGTAAGGTGGAGGCAGGTTCAATCGAGGCGCTCAAGAAGGCGTTAGATGATTATCTGAATCGAAATAACGTGCGGGGGTACGGGGGAAAGGCAGGAGAGTGACACCAAGTCGTAATGCTCGTTTGGAGAGCTGGTGCAGGCATGCTGGTCAAACGGCCGCCTTCTGCACCGTAACTGTTCTGTGATACTCACAGCAATGTTTTGGAGATTGTTCATTAATTCCTGGAGGTTCTGGGACTATCCCAGAGGGTTGGTAATATGAGGTGTCAGGTGTGGTACACTGAGGCATGACGGAGTGCTTAAGATCATGAGGGATCCTGACAGAGTCAATAAAGACAAAATGCCCCCACTTGTTGAAGCTGGATATAATAACTCCGGGAGCTGGCTATAAAGGACAGGCATTTAATTGCACAAAATGAAACAAAGGAAAAACTACAAGCCTGTGGTGAACACAAACAGATTCCAACCGGGACAATACAACAATGGACCCACTCATGGGCCTGCTTTATACAGGGCTCGATGTACAAGCTCCACCTGGTGAGTTAACAAGAGCTTACTGGTGCGAGGGCTTTGCAAAAGAAGCAATGGCGACACGAGGGAAATGTTTTGTGTGGCGTGTGGTTGTAATCTGGAATGTACTGCCTGACAGTGTGGTGGAGACTGATCAATCAGGTCTTTCTGAGAATACTGGATACGCACCCAAAGAGAAAAAGAAATAAGGGCAGGGGAAAAGGTGGGGGAGTGGGACTACACAAGTTGTTCTTATAGAGAACCAACGCGCACACAATGGGCCGAATGGCCTCCTTCTACGCTGTAACCATTCTATTATATTAAAGTTTGTTGTCTCTCCGTTTTGCCTTTGCTTCTTGCATGGAAAGTAAGCAAGGTTTAGGATGTAAATGCAGTGAAATACAACAAGCTGCAACCAATGCACGGGCCACAGGAGATGGCCAGAGGTGGCAGTTATCTTTTTACCTTCTTTTTGTTCATCTTCACTTCTCCTTATCTCGTTTTCCTCTTCTTGTTTGCCTTCACAGTTGCCCTGCAATGGAATATGTGAATGGAATTATATGCGTCAACTCCAAGCCAGCCTAACCTACAGTTACGATATAGAGGGCTTCCGCTGCAGCTATGAATTCTGGGATAGCCTTCCTCCATTGAATCTTTGGGCTAGAAATTGGATAAGGTCCATTCGTGGGCACTGGGGTTTGTAATGCACAAATATCTCATGCCCAGTCGAGGCAATACGCAAGCTTGATGCTGCCTGCTCCTCACCATGACTGCGGCATGCCGCTCAGCATGTAATGTTGGGCTGGCTGGGTCTACGTGCATTTGTCCACACTTAAAGGCAACCTGTACCTTATAAACAGAAGGTGCATTCAGGCTGCCAGAGGTGATAGAACTGCTTCAATCCAGAGCTGTTTCGCGGAAGAACTTAGAGTAATGGGTCAAAGAGAGGGAGAGAGAGGGAGAGCTCCAAACTTCATAGAATCATAGAATCCCTACTGTATAGAAAGAGGCCATTTGGCCTATCAAGTCTACATTGACAGCAATCCCACCCAGGCTCTATCCCCATAACCCCATACATTTACCCTGCTAATCCCCCTGACACTAAGGGACAATTTAATATGGCCAATCCACCCAACCAGCACATCTTTGGAGTGTGGGAGGAAACCGGAGCACCTGGAGGAAACCCACACAGACACAGGGAGAATGTGCAAACTCCCCACACACAGTCACCCAAACTGGGGATCGAACACGGGTCCCTGGTGCTGTGAGGCAGCAGTGTTAACCCACTGTGCTGCCCCGTCACCCTTCTCTGATGTGATGCTCCATCTCAGTTGCCTGGTGGAACAGAAAACCCCCAAAGCTCCCTCGTAAGTTGGTCCCTTTAAATTATTGCAGTCCTGCGGCCATACAAAATAATTTAAAGGAGCCACGCATTTAACCAAATCGCCTGCACAACCCCAAAACATTCTGTACCGTATGTTGGTGCTGGAGGCCTAAGTCCATGAGGTGGAAAGAAGGAGAGGGAGATTGTGCATGGAGAGATCCAGGAGGCCCTTCAGGCACAGACGGCGAGGAGAATGCAAGCCCCTGGCCATGGAGATCAACTTGATGATTACTGTCCTGTGGTCCTTGCTGCAGTGTCGCAAGAAATTCAATGACCTCCCGTGACCTCACAGGCCGAAGGGCCTGTTTCCCGGGCTGTTTCTGTTCTTCATTGTGTCAGTCCCTCACTCATCGCGCCAGCAGGCCCCGCACGCTGCTCAAAGCACCACATCCCATCGCTCAGCCTTGAGCGATCAGGACTCACTCTGAACATTGGTGTGTTCCAGCTCACTCTCACACTGCTGCCAGCCTCACAGCCACAGCTCACATCCTCCACACACACTATTCAGCTGTGAAAGGAACATCGCCAGGCACATTGCAACGCACTCACTGACACCCTTCCTTCTCTCTTGGCAGGACAGGACGGCGAAGGTGTAGCAGCAGGGGGCTGGTGGGGAACAGAAAGGCTTGTAAACTCCTCAAGACCAACCAGGGCTGAGACCCTGGACCTGACTTTGATGAGAATACTCGGGGTATTTTCTTACCCACCTTCTCAAATCTCACTTTGTCCTCATCCCACTGTCTAGTGTGAAGCACAAGCAACAGACGGAATAAGCATGGACCTGCTCATTATCACTCAAGTCCTCCCCTCTCCGTCTCCCCAGATCTCAACTGCTGCATTTTTATTTTCAGATGCCCATTACCCGCTCACCCCCTGCAGCCTTTCCCTGAGCGGTACACGCCAGAGCCGAGAACTGGTGAAGCTGCGCCAACATTAGATCCGAAACTTGCGGGTATTTAAGGGGGAGGTTTCGGGGCAGGACCAGCACGCGGTGACTCGTAGGGTACAAGTGGGCTGCAGCGCATGGCGGGGGGAGTAAGGATGCGAGCACGTCAAAGAACAAAGAACAAAATCAGCCTGGGCAACGAGCCCACGCTGCCATCTCAACACCACCTCCCTGCCCATGACCCCTATCAAGAGGGCAAGACTTCGGACATGGTCTGCTGCGGAGGGCTCAGAGGAAGACTTTGAGGGAGGGAAAAGGTTGGCGCGTACGGCACTGCCCGCTGCATCGGCAGACCCGTCACTGAGCCTGTTATCATCGCCATGGGGAAGCCTGCCCCCAACTTCACACATCACCTCACCAGAGCTTGGAGCCCACCCTTTCCCGCGTGGAAGCCATGATCGGCTCCACTTTTAGACTTGTAGAATTATCCATTTCAAGAGGACACAGCCACTGGGATTTCGTTCAAGCAGCGGGCATCTCGTCTCACCCCACCTTCACCACCCCTAACCCCTGTCTCCCCAACTGCTGGGGCAGCAGCGGGGGCTCCCTGGCACCCGAGAGGGGAAGGGCGGTAAGTTGGAGGGGGGGGGGGGGGGGGGTCACGTCAGAGGCCAAGGGTAGAATTTGACTTTCTTTTCTGCCCTCTTGTTGTGCTCAAGGGAGGACAACCTTCTCAAATGCCTCAGTGGAACTGAATCCCCTCATCCCTTTTCCTTGTATAACTCATTCCCGGATGAAGGGTAAAATGACGTAAATTCCCAGAGTCGGGCCTACTGGGGAATGTTTCCCATCGCGCTCCCCTAAACGCTCCATCAACTGAGGACAAAAATTCATCAAGACGTGAATTCCCGCAACCTTCTCCCAGCGGGAAAAGCTCCACACTGGGAGATCAAATTGAGGAAGAATAGTCCCATCTGGGATTAAGCCCCCGGAGTACAAACATGGCGTCCAACGGCTCAGTCACTGTTCTCTGTTTTGTATTTCCAGGTGGGCCTGTCGGCAGGAGTCATCCTCTTCCTCGTCGGCCTAGCAACGGTCACTACGGGTTACCTGGTGCCCCCGAAGATCGAAGGAATCGGAGAGGCTGATTTTCTGGTGGTGGACAGGCGCGCCATCGAGTACAACGAGGCCCTGGAAGTCAGCAAGCTGGTGGGTGCCGTCCTCTTCAGCGTGGGAGGGACGGCCATTGCAGCGTGCATTCTGGTCCTGACCCTCTCCAGGCACCGACCCAGGGATGAGGAGAGACAGTTTTCGCCAATCCTGAAGGAGGGGCCGCTCGAATCAAAGCATAAAATGGTTCTAAAGACTGGGTCACCGGGGGATAGTCAAATCCCCATCAGTTTGTCAAGAGTACAAAGTATCCAACCCAAAACGGGAACCTGAGGACCCATATCCAAGCCCTTATGGAACAGGTCTTCTCTGTAACATCAAATCCAACGTGAAGTCCTAATCCAATTCCATAGATTGGCTTTAAGACAGGATCCTTTGTTAACATGAAGAGTTTCCTGGCTAAATTGAATATTTATCCCTCACCTCTTTGCAAGCCCCAAACTAAACATAGAAATAGAAACATAGAAACAGGAGTAGGCCATTTGGCCCTTCGAGCCTGCTCTGCCATTCATTATAATCATGGCTGATCATCAAATTCAATGTCATGATCCCTCCTTCCCCCCCCCGTATCCCTTGATCGCTTTAGCCCCAAGAGCTATATCTAATTTCTTCTTGTCTACGTCCAATCCAGATATGTTCCAATTTAACACCTAACGAGGCTGCCGTGAGGTATTTTATGGCCTCTTGTACATTCCTGATTTAATTACTGGCAGCCATGGCTTCACCCAGCTGTGCCCTAAATTCTGGGCATCTCTCCCAAAACCATTCTTCTGCTTCTCCTTTAAGACACTCCCTAAGATCTACATCTTTGGCCAACGTTCTTGATCTCTACCCAGCCTTATCCGGCTTCTTGTTAAATTTTGCTTCATTCATGCTCTATAAAGAACCTTGAGATGTTTTGCCATGTCAAAGGCACTAAACAAGTAGAACTTTGTATCGTTGCAGTGACTTTTCTCTAGCTCCCCGATGTAGACATTCGATAAAGGGGGATGTCTTTGATTAGAAGACTAGCCTGATGATGTGATGAGTTGTGACATCGCCAAGTGTCCTATGAGTGCCTGCCCTGTTTATGAATCAGTTAAGCATGACAACATCCTCTTTAACAAACCTCCACCCTCTTTAATTGCCAGCTAAAGTTCTAACCATGTGGTAATCCAGGAGACATACAAGGGAGCCAAACCCTTTGATAACTCAATTGGATTATGAAACAAAAGAAGCCTTATAATCGACGATCCAACTTTTGCTGGGGAACTTTGATTGTTTATTCCACTGCAAGTTTCTTTCCCCCGAGCTATGAAGGGCACGTGAAGCCACGGTAATGGTGGCATGCAATGATAATGCGATGCTACACTGTAACCGTGCAGCCTATGCCTCTAACAGCCCTCTCAGTATCTGGAGTGAATTGTCCAAAAAAGGAATTGGAACCAGGCTCACTGGTCATTTTCTAAAGGTGTTTCCGTTCCTCGGGATGGGGGGGGTTGGTGGGGGATCTAAAACCAAGGGGGCATGAGTATCATGGAGTCACAAATAAATCCAATTCTGGAGGAATTTCTTTCCCCAGGGGATGGTTAGTGTGTGAAAGGCTGAGGGTGAATGGCCTCCGGTTTAAAGGGAATTCAGATAAGCAGAAGAAATAGAAAGGAGCATCAAGATAGGATTGAGTCATAGAACCCTACAGTACAGAAAGAGGCCCTTCGGCCCATCGAGTCTGCAGCGAACCACAATCCCGCCCAGGCCCTATCCCCATATCCCTACATATTATACCCACTAATCCCTCTAACCTACACATCCCTAAGGGGCAATTTCTTAGCACGGCCAATCAGCCTAACCCGCACATCTTTGGACTGTGGGAGGAAACAGGAGCACCCGGAGGAAACCCACACAGACACGAGGAGAATGTGCAAACTCCACACAGGCAGTAACCCGAGCCGGGAATCGAACCCAGGACCCTGGGGCTGTGAAGCAGCAGTGCTAACCCACTGTGCCACCGTGCCACCCCAGATTAGATGCAGAGATTTGGGAAGAGGCTTGCACGGAGTATGAGCACCAGCTGAGACCAGGAAGGCCAAAGGGTTGCACATTCTACCCAATTCTGTGGATGGAATGTTTTGGCCATTTCCACCAGTGGGATTTTCTGTTCCCATCAATAGCATGCACCACTCCCACCCCCCCCCACCTCCTCCCCCCTCCTCCCCCACCAGGCCGTGGGTTCTCTGGCAAGGGATGGTTCGAACAATGGACAACCCCATTTACAGTAGTGGGACTGGAAGATCCCTCTGCTGGCCAATAGCAGGCCATCTCTGCCGCAAAATACTCCACGGGGTTGGGGGGGTGGGGGGGTGAGGTGGGGGGAGCCTGGGTGGGGGAGGGGAGGTGGGGGGGTTGGGGTGGGGGAGAGTGCAGAGAGGAGGGAGCGTTGGGGGGGGGTGCAGAAAATCCCACCCAATGTCAAGTAAAATTCTATCCCTGTTTGAAAAGGAGAAATTGGCAGGACAATGGGGGAAAGAGCTTGTGGGGGTGGCAGGAGGAGGGAGGAATCTAAACGGATGACTCACAGCTCCAGGGGACCCAGTTTCGATTCCCGGCTTGGGTCACTGCCTGTGCGGAGTCTGCAAGTTCTCCCCGTGTCTGGGTGGGTTTCCTCCGGGTGCTCCGGTTTCCTCCTGCAGTCCGAAAGACGTGCTGGTTGGGTGCGTTGGCCGTGCTAAATTCTCCCTCCGTGTACCCGAACAGGTGCCAGTGTGTGGCGACTAGGGGACTTTCACAGTAACTTCATTGCAGTGTTAATGTAAATAAGATGAGCGGGTCAGGTTGATTAGCCATGCAAAATTCTCCCTGAGTGCACTGGGATGCATAGGTTAGGGGGATTGGCAGGGTAAACGTGTGGGATAGGACCTGGGGTGGGATTGTTGTCGGTGCAGACTCGATGGGCTGAATGGTCTCCTTCTGCACTGTAGGGATTCTATGATTCTACTTGTGACAGGAATAAATAGACTTTAAGACACTTCATCATTCGATTGAACGATTCTGCGATCAATCCAAACAACCTTGAATTCCTGACATTTTTATAACTAATGAAGGAAAACATTCGAATGTTTGATTTTTTTATTAAGTGCGGTTTCGTGTTCCTGTGCTTTCCTTTCTCCCAGCAGTGACCTGGATCTTTAATTCCTGGGAGCTCCAGGACATTGTGGGAGAGTTGGCAGCCCGAGTTAGCTCAATCCCATTGTGTATCCCATTTCCCCAGACCCTGGACATTTCAGGGCTGCCTTGAATCCAACAAATGTTTTGGAGGCTGGAAGCTACCCTGGATTCTGACCACTGCAGTGCGTCTGATCATAGCAGCCCTCTTGAAGTTTCACCCCTCCTTTGACCTGTTCCAATAAGGGCGGTAGATTCTCAGATACACCTGAAACCACATTTCCCAATGGGTGATATATTAAAGCAACCCAATCATGGGCAGATGCTACCTTCATTCGGAAATTATTCTTGCCCATAACTTCATGAAAATGAACATAAAATGAAAATAAATGTATTGTTGCCGACACAGATGTTCTGTGTGTTTACTGAGATGTCTCTGTCTCTCTCTTCATCCGCCATTCAAAGATCTTTTTACCACTTACTCTTTATTTCATTTCCTCCAGTGCTGCTCATAAAAGATGTATCTGTACTTGAGTAAACCCCTCCTCGGTCACACCCTCAGACCTCTCTGCTGTTGTAGAGGCAGAGAACAATACAGCACGGAAACAGGCCCTTCGGCCCAACTGGCCAACCATGGTGCTCTCCCAGCTAATCCCAATTGCCCACGTTTGGCCCATATCCCTCTCATCCTTTCCCACCCATGTACTTCTCCAAATGCTTTTTAAATGTTGCTATTGTACCTGCCTCCACCACTTTCTCTGACAGTTCTTTCCATTCACACACCACCCTCCTTGTGAAGAAGTTGCCCCTCAGGTCCCTTTTAAATCTCTCCCCTCTCACCTTAAACCAACTCCCGCTGATTTCCAATGCCCCCATCCCCGGGTGGGAAAAAAAAACTGCGGGAATCTTAGCGGGCAGGGAGCGGACCATTCAAAGATCCGTTGGCCTCGGGCGGGATTTTACAGGATTCGGGATGAGCAGGTCTGGAAAATTCCGCCCTAAGTGTGTTCATCCTATCAATGGCCCTCATGATTTTATGCATCTCAATAAGGTCACCCTTCGTTCTCCTACATTTCAAGGAATAAAATCCTTGCCTGGCCAACCTCTCCCTATAAGTCAGGCCCACTAGTCCTGGCAACATCCTCAAGAACATAAGAAATAGGAGCAGGAGTCGGCCATCTAGCCCTTCGAGCCTGCCCCGCCATTCAATAAGATCATGGCTGATCTGAAGTGGACCAGTTCCACCTTCCCGCTTTCTCCCCATAACCCTTAATTCCCTTGTCTATCAGAAACCTATCTACCCGTGACTTAAATATATTCAGCGAGGCAGCCTCCACCACTTCAACGGGCAGAGAATTCCAGAGATTCACCACCCTTTGAGTGAAGAAGTTCCTCCTCAACTCCGATCTAAACTGCCCGCACCTCTTATTTTGAGGCTGTGCCCTCTAGTTCTGTTTTCCTTTCTAAGCGGAATCTTCTTTGCAATGTCTCCAGTTTATCAACGCCTTTCCTATGACAGGGCAACCGAAACTGTCCATGATACTGTGTAAGTGAGTAGGATTGATTTTGCATCCGTAATACGTATTACACAACTATCCTCCACTTACTGCATGTTACTCGGGAAATAATCCTGGAAATTGTCCCCTGCTGCCACAGCCCCTCCCCCCAAGCTCCTTTTCCAGGGAAAATTAAATTCTAACATGGGGAACAACATGGGGAGGGTGGTTCGTGTCAGGCAATGAGCTGGCAGGATGAGATAATCATGATGTGGAGATGCCGGTGTTGGACTGGGGTAAACACAGTGAGAAGTCTTACAACACCAGGTTAAAGTCCAACAGGTTTATTTGGTAGCACAAACTACTAGCTTTCGGAGCGCTGCTCCTTCGCCAGGTGAGTGGGGGTTCTGTTCACAAACAGGGCGTATAAAGACACAAACTCAATTTACAAAATAATGATTGGAATGCGAGTCTTTAAAGGTAATCAAATCTTAAAGGTACAGAGAATGTGAGTGGAGAGAGCGTTAAGCACAGGTTAAAGGGATGTGTATTGTCTCCAGACAGGACAGTTGGTGAGATTTTGCAAGTCGAGGCAAGTCATGGGGGTTACAGATAGTGTGACATGAACCCCAGATCCTGGTTGAGACCATCCTCATGTGTGCGGAACTTGGCTATCAGTTTCTGCTCAGCGACTCTGCGCTGTCGTGTGTTGTGAAGGCCGCCTTGGAGAACGCTTACCTGAAGATCAGAGGCCGAATGCCCCTGACCGCTGAAGTGTCCCCCAACAGGAAGAGAACACTCTTGCCTGGTGATTGTCGAGAGGTGTTCATTTATCCGTTGCCATAGTGTCTGCATGGTCTCCCCAGTGATGGGATAATACAGCAAATGGAGTCTACCTCCAGGTAAGTTGGAAGGAATATTGGCATGGATTCGTATACATATCAACGGGATGCGTGACATAAGGACTCTCTCCAGGGCCCCTGGGGGGGGTGGGAGGGGAGAAGGACAGCTTACACACTACTCAGTTGTTGCTGAATCTTACAAATGTATTCTCAGCCCCCTCTATGCAGTCTGATGTGCTGACAGTGTAGCCATAATAATGCAGCGAGATAACAGACATTGACTGCCCATCTGCAATGGAAACTATTCATAATCTGAGGAGTCAAGTCTTGTCTTGCTCAGAAAGGATAGTAGGACTAGGGGGCACAGCCTCAAGATAAAGGGGGAGGCGGTTTAGAACGGAGTTGAGGAGGAACTTCTTCACTCAAAGGGTGGTGAATCTCTGGAATTCTCTGCCCGTTGAAGTGGTGGAGGCTGCCTCGCTAAATATTTTTAAGACGCGGGTTGATGGGTTTTTGATAAGAGAGGGGATTAAGGGTTATGGGGAGAGGGCGGGAATGTGGAACTGAGACACGACAGATCTGCCATGATCTTATTGAATGGTGGGGCAGGCTCGAGGGGCTAGATGGCCTACTCCTGCTCCTATTTCTTACGTTCTTATGTTCTTGACAATATAGTGAAAAAGGTTTAACCAAATTTGAATCATTGATTCCAATTCCACCAGCCCCTCCCAGTCACCCCCCCCCCAGGGAGGGTAGGGAGGTCGGAACACTGTGACAGAAGCTGGAAAATTGATATCCCGCCAGTATACACATCCGCCTGCAGCCGATCGCCATTCCCTGTAGAAGCTGGCGTGAAATGTTTTGAATCGCACTAACCTGTTAAAATCCCCACAGTGCAGAAGGAGGCCATTCAGCCCATCAAACCTGCACCGACCATAATTTCACCCAAACCCTATCCCCTTAACCCCATGTATTTATCCTGCTAAACCCCCTTGACGGGAAGGGGAAATTTAGCCTGGTCAATACATCGAACCTGCACATCTTTGGAGTCTGAGAGGAAACCGGAGCACCCAGAGGAAACCCGGGCAGACACGGGGAGAACGTGCAGACTCCACACAGACAGTCACCCAGGCCAGGAATTCAACAGGGCGGCACCGCGGTTAGCACAGCTGCCTCACAGCGCCAGGGACCCGGGTTCGATTCCTGGCTCGGGTCACTGTTTTTGTGGAACCTGCGAGTTCTCCCCGCATCCGCGTGGATTTCCTCTGGGTGCTCCCGTTTCCTCCCACAATCCAAAAATGTGCAGGTTAGCTTGATTCGCCATACTAAATTGCCCCATAGTGTTGGGGGTGGTGGTGAGCAGGGTAAGTACGTGAGGATAGGGCCTGGGTGGGATTGTTGCCGGTTCGGGCTTGATGGACCGAATGGCCTCCTGCACTGTAGGGATTCCATTCTATGATGCTATGAAGCCGGGTGCCTGGGGCTGCGAGGCAGTAGCGCCGACCACTGTGCAGGCTCTGTGCCATTGAACATGCCCGGACAGACGTGACACCTACGCATCATATTCACCCGCAAGAAAGCTTGGGCAAGTGGCAGAGTTCGGAAGGGAAGGTGGAGGCATCCAGCGACCAAGCCCCCGGGCAGCACGGGCAGCGGTGAGGTGGGTGCAGCACCTACAACATGGACCTTCTCACTCCTGGACCATCAAGGAGAGAAATCTTCACCTTCTAGAGCGGGCAAGATGATATCCAGGTGCCTTTGCAATATGCCACCCAGGAATGATGGCAGAACGCACACCATCCAGCTCACCCCGGCTCTTAAAATAGCAGGGAACACTGTAGGCTGCATAATTAAATAGGCTGGCATCGTTAACTTGTGGCACAAAATTCCATTAGCCTCTGCAACGGGAAATACGTTCCCCAACTCCCCTCCGCCTCCCCCCACACCACCGTGGGACTTGGTGCTGGAATGGGAAGCTCCACCCGTTGTGCTCCCCTTCCCGCAGGCACTCTGTATAACCTCATTCCGAATTTACTTCTCAGAGGCTCCCTGCAACGCACGCTGCAATAATCTTGCTTTGCCAATCGGTGGTGGTGTCGTGCAATTGTTGCCGGGCTGACGCTGCCTGATCCATGTTATCCAGTTGCTTCACCAGTCCAGCGTTTGAACTCTCACAGCGCTTGGGGAGTGCGGGAGGATAGCGTCCCTGCAGAGTAAGTGTACAAGGCTGAGGAGTGAAGGTGAAGATTATCTGGGATCGGGTGAGGAATCAGTGCAAAGGGGCTGCGTTTTCAAACGCAGTAAGAAGTCTGACAACACCCGGTTTAAGTCCAACCAATTTACTGGATAGTAAACTCACTATTAAATAAATCGGTTGGACTTAAACCGGGTGTTGTCAGACTTCTTACTGTGTTTACCCCAGTCCAACGCCGGCATCTCCACATCGTTTACAAGTGCGTCCATCTGAAGATGATAAAAAATGTACAATGCAAGGGTAACACAGGCTCTCTATCACACACTGGGCAGTACCAGGGTAACACGCTTGTCTCTTTCAGGGCAACACAGCAGAGTATGGGCGTGGGGGACCAGTTGGGCCTCATGGTGGATAATCACCCCAGGGGGTGGAGCCCTCCTCTCTTGTGGGAGACGTGTAAAGGGCTAGGTGTGCAGCCGTACAGTTCCTGTTATCAACAAACCGTTTCTAATGAGGTCTGTGAACTGCATCATTGCACCAGGCTTTCAATCACTTCCTGAATAATGGTGGGATACGTCTGTAATAGCCTCCATAACACCTGAGTACCACAAACTCTATAACAACCTGGGTGTTGTTGGGATAACATGGATTCTCAGAGTCAAAATCAGAACATTGTTGCAACACAGAAGGAGGCCCGTTCGGTCCCCTGGGTCTGTACTGGCTCCCAGAGGGAGCAATTCACTGCCATTTCCCCCACGCTCTCCGCACAGCCCCATCATTCTTTGTGAGGGGGCGGCATGCTGGCACTAAGAGCAGAATGACGACACAGGGTGGCACAGTGGTTAGCAATGCTGCCTCACAGTGCCAGAGAGCCGGGCTCAGTTCCTGGCTTGGGTCACTGTCTGTGCACCTTCTCCCTGTGTCTCCGTGGGTTTCCTCCGGGCGCTCCGGTTTCCTCCCACTGTCCGAAAGACGTGCTGGTTAGGGTGCGTTGGCCGTGCTAAATTCTCCCTCAGTGTTACCCGAACAGGCGCCGGACTGTGGCGACTAGGGGATTTTCACAGTAACTTCATTGCAGTGTTAAGGTAAGCCGACTTTTGACACTTGTAAATGAAACTTGAAAAAACCTGGGCAGGGCCAGAGTAATACAGGGTTTCTGTCACACAGGATCCAACAAGATCCCTGGGATTCCCATGGTCCAGTGTAACCTGTTACACTCTTTACTACTGAGGTGTATCCTGAAGGACTCAGTGCACAGGCAGGTGTCACAGGGACAGGGTATTTATTGCAGGTCTACTCACGCCACACTACAACTGCCCTCCCGTGGCGGTTCCCGGGCAGATCACCTCACACCCAGGCTCGCCTGAGGCTACGTCTCAGCACACATAACATAACTGAGAGTGTTTCATATGCCTCGGAGGAGGGCCCGTCCTAACATACAGTCACTGGACAGCAATCGAGGTTTTGAGATCAAACTGACTTTGCCCCAAGTCAACAGAGGTGGTTGCAGCTATTGTGAGATTCTTTTCAGTATCTATAATTAACTCGGTAAGAAGTCTCACAACACCAGGTTAAAGTCAAACAGGTTTACTTGGCAGCACAAGCTTTCGGAGTCTCAGGCTCCTTCTTCAGGTGAGTGGGAGTTGTGTTCACAAACAGGGCATACACAGACACAAACTCAATTTACAAAATAATGGTTCGAATGAGAGTCTTTACAGATAATCGAGTCTTAAAGGTGCAGACAATGTGAATGGAGAGAGGGTTAAGCATAGGTTAAAGGAGATGTGTATTTTGTCTCCAGCCGGGACAGTTAGTGAGATTTTGCAAGCCCAGGCAAGTTATGGGGGTTACAGATAGGGTGACATGAACCCAAGGTCTCGGTTGAGGCCGTCCTCATGTGTGCGGAACTTGGCTATCAGTCTCTGCTCAGCGATTCTGTGCTGTCGTGTGTTGGGAAGGCCACCTTGGAGAACGTTTACCTGAAGATCAGAGACCGAATGCCCATGATCGCTGAAGTGTTTCCTGACAGGAAGGGAACACTCCTGCCTGGTGATTCTCTGATCAGGCAGCTTTCACGATACACAGCGCAGAGTCGCTGAGCAGAGACTGATAGCCAAGTTCCGCACACATGAGGACGGTCTCAACCAGGATCTTGGGTTCATGTCACACTATCTGTAACCCTCACAACTTGCCTGGACTTGCAATATCTCACTAACTGTCCTGTCTGGAAACAATACACATCTCTTTAACCTGTGCTTAACCCTCTCCCCATCATATAGTCTGTACCTTTAAGACTTGATTACCTGTAAAGACTCGCATTCCAACCATTATCTTGTAAATTGAGTTTGTGTCTGTGTATGCCCTGTCTGTGAACACAACTCCCACTCACCTGATGAAGGGGCAGCACTCCGAAAGCTCGTGCTGCCAAATAAACCTGTCGGACTTTAACCTGGCGTCGTGAGACTTCCTACTGTGCCCACCCCAGTCCAATGCCGGCATCTCCACATTGTAACGAACAGGCGATCAGACTGGGTTTGCCTGGCCCACTCAGTCTGATGGATTGGGGTGCATTTCCTCAAAGGGCCTCACAGGGGGAGCTAGTGAGAAGCTTCTCAATAAAGACTTTGCTCACAACATTGTGCAAGAGAGGGTTCTTACTAATGCCTGAGTATGAATTCCCGATAAGTAGATGAATAGAAGATTCTGACTGAAGGATTATTCACTGCTTCCTGGAATTGAGGACCAGCAATCCATGATTTTTTTTTCTCCTTATTTTACTTGTGGGACATGGGCGTCGCTGGCTGCCAGTATTTATTGCCCATCCCTATTGTCCTTATCCTTGAACTGAGGGCCTCACTCCAGTACGATGGCACGGTGCCACACTGGTTGGCACTGCTGCCTCATAGCACCAGGGACCCGGGTTCAGTTCCAGCCTCGGGTCACCGTCTGTACGGAGACTGCACATTCTCCCCATGTCTGTGTGGGTTTCCTCCGGGTGCTCCGGTTTCCTCCTACACTCCAAAGATGTGTGGGTTAGGTTGATTGGCTGTGCTAAATTGTCCCTTAGTGTCAAGGGGTTAGCAGGGTAAATATGCAGGTTTATGGATATAGGGCTTGGGTAGGATTGTAATTGGCGCAGACTCAATGGGCCAAATGGCCTCCTTCTGCGCCGTAGGGATTCTATGATTTTAGTTCAGAGGGCAGTTAAGAGTCAACCACATTTCAGTGGGGCTAGAGTCACATGTAGGCCAGGACAGGTAAGGACAGCAGACTTCCTTCCCGAAAGGACATTAGTGAATTTAATTCGAGAAGAATTATTTCCTCGTTAGCACGATGAGTGAACTATTCCAGTGTTCCTTCAGCTTTCCAAACTCTCTATAAACTTCAGCCCAAACCCAGACCAAGTCCTGCTCGACCACACAATTTGCCAACACATACACTGAGTGCAATGCTTAGAATTTAAAGCTGGTCTTCAATCTTTGGCTTCTGATGCTCCTGTGAAATGTGTCAGGACATTGGACCAGGTTAGTATTGCTACATCAAGACATATTTGGTGTAACGCGGAGACATGCATTTGTAATTTTAAATTGAACTATACTAGTTTTCCACACTGATACCCCTGTTACCTGCTGTGTGCCATCAGATGTCCAGTGTTGTATGAACAATGAATCTCAAACTTAACTCTCTAACCCAGTACGGTAGGCATAACTCTCTCTCTGTCTATAGTTACCATCAGCTCCACCCCAAAGGACAAGACCAGCAAAAATTGGGAAACAGGAATACTGCTCCAAATTATTTTTTGATTTGAGTTCGTTTGATTTATTACTGTCAAATGTATCGGTAGACAGTGAAAAGTTTTGTTTCTTGCGCCCTGTACGGACAAAGCATACTGTTCATAGAGAAGGAAGGGAGAAAGTGTAAAATGTGGTGTTACAGTCATAGCTAGGGTGTAGAGAAAGATCAACTTAATATAAAAAGCAAAATACTGTGGGATGCTGGAATCTGAAACCAAAACAGAAAATGCTGGAAAATCTCAGCAGATCTAAGAGCATCTGTGGGGAGAGAGTAGAGCCAACATTAATAGTAGGAGGGATTATTATTTAAAAGGCGAAAAGCTGCAGCATGCTACGGTGCAGAGGGACCTGGGGGTCCTTGTGCACGAGTCGCAAAAACCCAGTCTGCAGGTGCAGCAGATGATCAAGAAGGCGAACGGGATGCTGGCCTTTATAGTGAGGGGGATAGAATATAAAAGTAGGGAGGTCTTGCTGCAGCTGTACAGGGCACTGGTGAGGCCGCAGCTGGAGTACTGTGTGCAGTTTTGGTTGCCGCACTTACAGAAGGATATATTGGCCTTGGAGGGGGTGCAGAGGAGGTTCACTAGGCTGATACCGGAGATGAGGGGGTTGGATTATGAAGAGAGACTAAATAGACTGGGTCTGTACTCGTTGGAGTTTAGAAGGCTGAGGGGGATCTTATAGAGACATATAAGATAATGAAGGGGATGGATGGGGTAGAGGTAGAGAGATTCTTCCTGCTTAGAAAGGATAGCAGGACTAGAGGGCACAGCATCAAAATAAGGAGGGGGAAGGAGCGGTTTAGCTCAGAGTTGAGGAGGATCTTCTTCACTCAAAGGGTGGTGAATCTCTGGAATTCTCTGCCCGTTGAAGTGGTGGAGGCTGCCTCGCTGAATATATTTAAGTCACGGGTAGATAGGTTTCTGACAGACAGGGGAATTAAGGGTTATGGGGAGAAAGTGGGAAAGTGAAACTGATCCACTTCAGATCAGCCACGATCTTATTGAATGGCGGGGCAGGCTCGAAGGGCTAGATGGCCAACTCCTGCTCCTATTTCTTATGTTCTTATTTCGAGTCTGGAAGGCCCTTCGACAGAGCACACGGCTGCAAGAATGCACGGGGAGACCCCGCTCCCTACCCCCCCCCCCACCGCCCGTTGCATCTTCTCCCTTCACAACACTGGCCTCCGGCATCAGAGCATCAGGGCCCTCCTGACATGTTCCCCTATCCGACCCCCGGCACGTCCTCTCATCTTGACCCCCGACCTGACCCACCCCTGCATGCCTCCCCCATCCCACCCCATCATCATCGCTTCTATTCAGGCCCCACTCCCTTGGCACCGCTGTTGGGCACCGCCAGTTGGGCACCCGTTCGGCCAAACCCCTGAACACCCAGGGTTTCGATGCTGCGGCAGGTTTGGGGGGGGTGGGGGGGGGGCGAGGTCAGAGAACCACCCCCCCATCGTGGTCTACCACGATTGTCACCCTGAAACCTTTCGGAGGGTCAGCGCAGACTTGACGGGCAGAGCGGCCTCCTTCCGCGCAGCAGTGATTCCGACCCGGAGACTTCGCTCCTTGCGTCTCCTTCCCTCCGAAACCTCTCGGTGCCTCCGTTGCCCAATCGCGCGGGAGCCCCGTGACCTTTGACATGTCACACAGCTGACCCCGCCCCCTCTCACCCTGCAGCGAGACTTTCACACGAACCGAGCCTCTGTTCCCAGAAGAAGCCGGGTGCTGAGCTGGGAGATTTCTGCTGCATCCTGCTCCCCTCTGGTGCCCCTTACCGAGAAAAAGCAGTTTCCCTTTTCGTGGGAGATTGCAGGATCAACGCAGAACAAGAGCGAGAAACGCAGGAATTTTGGATGAAAAGGGGGAAGCGAATCGCTATCTTGCCCCCCCTCCCCCCATCTGTCCTCACAACCTCAGCGTTGAAAATCGTTTTAACCCGACAGCTTGAATTAATTTGGGGCTTTTAACCCCAACACTTTGAAACAGTCAACAAAAGAATTATCATTTTAATCCTTGTTTTAAAGTTCATTTAGTGTCACAAGTAGGCTTACGTTAACACTGCAATGAAGTTACTGTGAAAATCCCCTTAGTCGCCACCCGACAGGGGAAAATTAAGGGAGAATTCGGCACGGCCAACGCACCGAACCGGCACGTCTTTCGGATTGTGGGAGGAAACCGGGGCGCTGGGAGGAAACCCACGCAGATACGGGGAGAACGTGCAGACTCCACACAAACAGTGACCCAAACCCGGAATCAAACTCGGGTCCCAGGCGCTGTGAGGCAGCAGTGCTAACCGCTGTGCCACCGTACCATCCACGGTGAGAGAGGATCTTCCATGGAATCATAGAGTCCCTATAGTGCATTATGTGGCCATTCAGCCCATCAAGACTACACCGACTCTTCGAAGAAGCATCCCATCCAAGCCCACCCATCTGTCCCATAACCCCATGTGTTTGGCATGGCCAATTCACCTCACCCACAGATCTTGGGGCAGATTAGCATGGCCAATTCACCCTAGCCTGCACATCTTTGAGGAGGGGCAGATAGGGACACAGGGAAGTTATGGTGGGATCTCCTGAGCACGTACAGTGTAGGCAGTAAGCCCACCATTGGGAGAGCAAATAGAGTCTCGAGTCATAGAAGTTTACAGCATGGAAACAGGCCCTTCGGCCCAACTTGTCCATGCTGCCCTTTTTTAAACCCTAAGCTAATCCCAACTGCCCGCATTTAGCTCATATCCCTTTATACACACCTTATCCATATAGCTATCTAAATGCTTTGTAAAAGACAAAATTGTACCCGCCTCTACTACTACCTCTGGCAGCTTGTTCCAGACACTCACCACCCTCTGTGTGAAGAAATTGCCCCTCTGGACACTTTTGTATCTCTCCCCTCTCATCTTAAACTATGCCCTCTAGTTTTAGACTCCCCTACCTTTGGGAAAAGATATTGAATATCTAGCTGATCTGTGCCCCTCATTATTTTATAGACCTCTATAAGATCACCCCTCAGCTTCCTACGCTCCAGAGAAAAAAGTCCCAATCTATCCAGCCTCTCCTTATAACTCAAACCATCAAGTCCCAGTAGCATCCTAGTAAATCTTTTCTGCACTCTTTCTAATTTAATAATATCCTTTCTCTAGTAGGGTGACCAGAACTGCACACAGTATTCCAAGAGTGGCCTTAACAATGCCTTGTGCAACTTCAACAAGACGTTCCAACTCCCGTATTCAATGTTCTGACCGATGAAACTAAGCATATCGAATGCCTTCTTCACCACTGTCCACCTGTGATTCCACTTTCAAGGAGCTATGAACCTGTACCCCTAGATCACTTTGTTCTGTAACTCTCCCCAGCGCCCTACGATTAACTGAGTAAGTCCTGCCCTGGTTCAATCTATTAAAATGCATCACCTCGCATTTGCCTAAATTAAACTCCATCTGCCATTCGCCAGCCCACTGGCCCAATTGATCAAGATCCCATTGCAATTGGAGATAACCTTCTTCACTGTCCACTATGCCACCAATGTGGTTTCACTATACATCACCCCATTTTTAGAAGGACAATCTACCACTGTGCATTTTCAAACTGTGAAACTAGCAATCTAGATATTTTAACATCTGATGTTCCTTAAAGGCTTGGATTGGAGGATCACAGAGATGCTGAAGGGTTGAAGAAAGAGGTTATTTAGTCCAGTATTCCTGTGCCAAGGCTCTGAATGAGCAATTCATTAAATTCTACCCACTGACCATTCCATGTCATTTTTACCTTTCAAGTATTTATCCGATTTCCTTCACTGATTAATCATCCAATCTGCTTCCACCATCCACTGGGCGGTGAAGAACAAAGAACAAAACAGCACAGGAAGTAGGCCCTTTGGCCCTACAAGCCCGCGCCGCCATTTTAACACTCAGTGAGTGCCTCATTCCAATCCTCCTTCTACCTACGACTTTTGCCTACATCTCTTGGCCTCCACAATAAAGGGGTGCAAATTTAGAGAATTATATGTGCGCAATATATAAAAGGATTTGCGTTCTATCTCTGTGGGCACTAGTTGTGGGAAATGTTGCTAATGGCGACACATGGCAGTATGATTAGTGTTTTTCTGAAGATGTTTTTTCTCCAATCCACAATTCTAGTTGGATTAGAGAGCAGTAGATGAGGAGTTCTCATGGCGCAGTGGGTAGTGTCCCACCCTCCGAGCTAGACGTTCAGGGTTTGAATGTCACCCCAGAACCTGATGGCCTGAGGATGATATTGTAACGAGGCCAACCAGGTAGATTATCAATCTGCAAATCCTTCCAACACGCAGCAATGACAAGCAGCGGGAGTGGGGGAGATACCTAGTCAACCACGTGAAGGATATTTCCATTTATTTACTTATTAATGTCACAAGTAAGGCTTACATTAACACTGCAATGAAGTTGCTGTGAAAATCCTCTAGTCGCCACACTCCGTTGCCTGTTTGGGTACACTGAGGGAGAATTTAGCACGGCCAATGCACCAACCACAATCCCACCCAGGCCCTATCCCCATAACCCCGCACATTTACCCCTGACACCAGGGTTAATTTAGCATGGCCGGTCCACCTAACCCGCACAACTTTGGAGTGTGGGAGGGAACCGGAGCACCCGGAGGAAACCCGTGCAGACACGGGGAGAACGTGCAGACTCCGCACAGACAGTGACCCAAGCCGGGAATCGAACCCAGGGTCCCTGTGAGGCAGGAGTGCTAACCAGCCTGCCACCCGAAAGGTAAACAAAGTTGGAGCCTTGACCATCACTGTCCATGGCTCCAGACTGTCGAAGTGATTGTTATCAGAGCAACACGGACTCCCCGTATATTTTTAAGAGGTTGCCCTGCCCCCTGGGGTCTGCTATGTGATGGTGTTTTGCTATGGAACTGTATCCAGGCCTGCCATGGCTTTCAGTGTCTGGGGGTCGGTATAGTGGACAGGGTGTGTCAGCTCAGAGGTGTTCTCGCCTCTGAGTTTGAAGAGCGCGAAACCTGAGCACGTTGTGAATTCTGACCCTCCAATGCGGTGCTGCGCTGTTTCAGACACTCCCTGTTGGGGTGTAGCCACAAAGACCACAGGGGACCTCCCCATGGTCACCCTGGAGTAGGAGCTGCCTTATTGAGGGAGCGGGAAGGTCATCCAAGCCAGCGGGGGTTTTTAAGGCTGTAACTTTACCCGCACTGTGTTGTAGGTCCCGAGCTGAGGACTGCCTGAAAGTAAACCACAGGCACGGCTCTTTCCTCTGCTTCACAATAAAGGGTGTGTGTGTGTCGGGAAACTGTGTTGAATTACTCATCGCCTTTTGAATGAAAAGGCAGGAGTTGCTGGAACAGTAATCCAGAGGCCCAGGCTGAATGCTTGGGGCCGTGGGTTCAAATCCCAGCTGGCGAAATTTAAATTCAATTAATAAAACCTGGGATTGAAAGTTAGCCTTAGAAATGGTGACCATGGCAACTATCATCGACTGTTGTAAAAACCCATCTCATTCACTAATGTCCTTTAGGGAAGGAAATCTGCCGTCCTTACCCGGTCTGGCCGATATGTGACTCCAGAGCCACAGCAACGTGGTTGACCCTTAACTGCCCCTCTGAAATGTTTGGGCAAATCCAGAGCACGGATCAGCTAGATAGTCAACATCTTTTCCCAAAGATAGGGGAGTCTAAAACTCGAGGGCGTAGGTTTAAGGTGAGAGGGCAGAGATACAAAAGTGCTCAGAGGGGCAATTTTTTCACCGAAAGGGTGGGCGCCGTACTTACGCAAGGATATTTTAGCCTTGGAGGGAGTGCAGAGGAGGTTTACTAGGCTGATACCGGAGTTGAGGGGGTTGAGCTATGAGGAGAGACTGAATAAACTGGGCTTGTACTCATTAGAGTTTAGAAGAATGAGGGGAGATCTCATTGAGACGTATAAGATGATGAATGGGATGGATAGGATAGAGGTGGAGAGACTCTTCCCGCTCAGAAAGGACAGTAGGACTAGGGGGCACAACCTCAAGATAAAGGGGGGACGGTTTAGAACGGAGTTGAGGAGGAACCTCTTCACTCAAAGGGTGGTGAATCTCTGGAATTCTCTGCCCGTTGAAGTGGTGGAGGCTGCCTCGCTAAATATTTTTAAGACGCGGGTTGATGGGTTTTTGATAAGCGAGGGGATTAAGGGTTATGGGGAGAGGGCGGGAATGTGGAACTGAGCCACGACAGATCAGCCATGATCTTATTGAATGGCGGGGCAGGCTCGAAGGGCTAGATGGCCTACTCCTGCTCCTATTTCTTATGTTCTTATGTGAGTGTTTGGAACGAGCTGCCAGAGGTAGTAGTAGAGGCGGGTACAATTTTGTCTTTTAAAAAGCGTTCAGACAATTACATGGGTACAATGGGCATAGAGGGATATGGGCCCAATGCGGGCAATTGGGATTAGTTTAGGGGTTTTAAAAAAAAAAGGGCGGCATGGACAAGTTGGGCCGAAGGGCCTGTTCCCATGCTATAAATCTCTATGACTCTATGACTAAATCACTCAGTTCAAGGGCAATTAGGGATGGGCACCAATTGTTGGCCTTCTTTGTCAGTAGGTTGTGCCACACTTGATGAGAAGTAATCCTGGAGGTTTCATGACATATCTTGTGCCAATGTTCCAGTCATTAGTTGGCCAACACATCTGTCCCTGTGTGTGACACCCTGCCTTCTTACGCTAATTGGAAAGCTAAAACATTCATTACTCAATTGAATGTTGCTGGACTGTTAGCCAATCTGCCTTTCCCCCCATTTTCAACATTGGTATAGCCGGTAAAAGGAAAGAGTGAAAGAGAGTATTTAAAAATAAAAGGAACAAAGTCTTCTTTGTCATAGATTCCCTACAGTGCAAAAGGAGGCCATTCCACCCAGGCCCTATCCCCATATCCACCTGCTACTACGGGTCAATTTAGCATGGCCAATCAACCTCACCAGCATATCTTCGGAGTGTGGGAGGAAATGGGAGCACCTGGAGGAAACCCATGCAGACATGGGGAGAATGTGCAAACTCCACACAGACGGTGACCCCCGAGGGGGGAATCGAACCCGGATCCCCGGCGCTGTGAGGCAGCGGTGCTAACCACTGTGCCACCATAATTTACTACCCCAGTGACTCTTCCCTCGGGGTGCTGGAGGTTCTTCAATTCCGGGAGACTCCAGGCCAGTCCTGGAGGGTTGGCAGCTGTACTTGTCAGCAACATCCACATGAGAGAGTTCTAAACCATTTGCTGTTTTGGGTAGATGTTGATGATCCTGTGAGGTGTGGGGTGATCACTGTCCAATGCAGCGGCCCATGATTCCTTCTTGTCAGGTTCTCATCTCCGAGAACTGTGGCCCAATGACTCAGTGCTTTCACCAGGGGAGAGAGAGGGAAGTGCAGAGCACATTAAATCGCTGTGGTTCGGTATAACAGCTTGTCTACTGAACTGCAGAGAGAAACACCAAAAGTAGTGAAATCAACAGCACAGCGATGGATACATTCTGTTCTTTCACCCTCACAGACTGGGTGAATCAGCCCCAACTTGTTCAATAGTTTGCAAATCTTCACCAGATCCTGTTACAAACTTGTACAGAATGCCTACAGTGCAGAAAAGGAGGCCATTCAGCCCATAGACCCTGCCACAATCCCACCCAGGCCCTATTCCCATAACCCCACATGTTTTCCCTGCTAATCCCCCTGACATTAGGGGCAAGCTAACACGACCAACGCACCCAACCTGCACATCTTTGGACTGTGGGAGGAAACCAGAGCACCCAGAGGAAACCCACACAGAAACAGGGAGAGTGTGCAGACTCCGCACAGACAGTGACCCAAGCCGGGAATCGAACCCAGGTCCCTGGCGCTATGAGGCAGCAGCGTTAATCACTGTGCCGCCCCTAATTATAAGGAGTGGTATTCAACTGCGAAAGCAAAATTCTACAAGCCTTCAATTGCTCAAGAGTTAGTTCAATTTTCTGTTGTAATCTATCCCCAAGCGCAAACATTAACTCACTATTCCTACTCCTACTCCTGCTCCTATTTCTTATGTTCTTATGTATTCTGTCCCATTGAGGACTGGCCTCTGAAATGTGACATTTCCCAACTCTCTACTCAGAAACCTGAAGAGAAAGTGCTGGAAAGTCTCTCAGCGGGTCTGGCAGCATCTGGAAGGAGAGAAAAGAGCTGACACTCCAGGTCCCGATGACCCTTTGTCAACGCTAAAAGGCACAGAAAGTGGGAGATACTTTATACTTCAGGGTGAGGGAACAGAAGATGAGATACAGACACAGAAACCAGGGGAAAAGGCTGCTAATAGCTGTCCACAGAGAGAATAAAGGGTGCGAATGGCCAAACGGCAGAGAAACTAAAATGAGAGGATAAGCTGCGACAGATAAGAACAGAAGAAATAGGAGCAGGAGTAGGCCATCTAGCCCTTCGAGCCTGCCCCGCCATTCAATAAGACCATGGCTGATCTGAAGTGGATCAGTTCCACTTACCCACCTGCTCTCCATAACCTTTAATTCCTTTAGTGATCAGAAATCTGTCTACCTGTGACTTAAACATATTCAACGAGGCAGCCTCCACCACTCCAATGGGCAGAGAATTCCAGAGATTCGCTACCCTCTGAGAGAAGAAGTTCCTCCTCAACTCTGTTCCAAACTGCCCCCCCCACCCCCCTTTATCTTGAGGCTGTGCCCTCTAGTTCTGCTGTCCTTTCTAAGTGGAAAGAATCTCTCTACCTCTACCCTATCCACCCCCTTCATTATCTTATACGTCTCTATAAGATCTCCCCTCAGCCTTCTAAACTCTAATGAGTACAGACCCAGTCTATTTAATCCCTCCTCATAAACTAACCCCCTCATCTCCGCACAGATGAAGATGTAGGGGGGAGGGAGGAGGGGAGGTGGGGGAAATGGATGGGACAGAGCTAAAATGTAGAAAAGGGGAAGCAAAGGGGGAGAAAAGATGAGGGGAGGGGGATGAAATAAGGGGAAAGAGTTGGGGGGGGGAAGGAAAATGAAGAAAGACAATAAAGAAATAAAAGGTTGAGAAGAGTAAAAAAAATTCTACCCAGGAAGTATGATCAGAAAGGAGCTATATGTCAGGTATAGTCTCGTAGCTGTGCTTTCAGGTGCCTTTCTTAACTATAGTGTCGGCACGGGGGGGACCAGGAGAGATTGTTGGTGATCTAGACACGTAAAAACTTGAAGCTCTCAACCCTTTCTACTTCAGCCCCATCGATGTAGACAGGGGCATGTTCTCCTCTACGCTTCCTGAAGTCGATGACTATCTCCTTCGTTTTGTTGACATTGAGGGAGAGATTAGTGTTGCCGCACCAGTTCACCAGATTCTCTATCTCATTTCTGTACTCCGTCTCTTCACTGTTTGAGATCCGACCCACTAATGGTGGTGTCATCAGCAAACTTGAAAATCGAGTTGGAGGGGAGTTTGACCACATGATCGTGTATAAGGAGTATAGTAGGGGGCTGAGAACACAGCCTCGTGGGGCTTCAGGTGTTGAGGGTGACCGTGGAGGAGGTGTTGTTGCCTATCCTTACTGATTGTGGTCTGTGAGTTAGGAAGCTCAGGATCCAGTCACCGAGGGAAGAGCCCAGGCCCAGGCCACAGAGTTTGGAGATGAGATTCGTGGGAATAATGGAGGCTGAGCTGTAGTCAATAAATAGGAATCTGAAATAGGCATCCTTGTTATCTACAGGTTCCAGGGTTGAGTGCAGGACCAGAGAAATGACGTCTGCTGTGGATCTGTTGTGGCAGTAGGCTAACGTTAGTGGATCCAGGTAGTCCGGGAGGCTGGAATTGATTCGTGCCATGACTAACCTTTCGAAGCACTTCATAATGATGGATGTCAAAGCCACCGGCCAATAGTCATTAAGGCCATGCTGCCTGGTTTTTCTTAGATATCGAGATGATGGCCATCTTCTTGAAGCAGACAGGGACCTCAGGTTGTTGATCTCAGCGAGAAATCCGGGGGTAAGTGTGTAAGTGGGTAGGCTGGGTGGGGGACGGGAAGCTAGAATGGGTCAGGTGAAGGACAGGAGGTGAGTCAGAGGAAGGGGGGAGTTAGGAGGGTGGGAGTTGGGAGAGTGAACAGAAGTCAGGGGATGGGGAATGTAGTCTAGGAATCTGGAGAGTTGGTCGGGGTGGGGAAGTTCATCGGTGGGGGGGTGGAGAGGGCAATAGTCAGGGTGTGAGGGTAAGAGGGGATTTCGGCTGGTGAGGGGGTCCGGTGGGGAGTTGGTGGGGTGGTCATTGCCTAGTTAGCCAGAAGTTAGTAGCGGCTTTAATCTTTCTAGCCTTACCTATGTAACTATTCTGTTAAAAGTGTCATAGAATCATAAAATCCCGGCTGTGCAGAAGGAGGCCTTTTGGCCCATCGACAACAATTCTACCCAGACCCTAACTCCCATAACTCTATGTATTTACCCCAATTCCCCTGACACTAAGTGTCAATTTATTATGGCCAGTCAACCTAACTGCACATCTTTGGACCGTGGGAGGAAACCGGAGCACCTGGAGGAAACCCACGCAGACATGGGGAGAACGCGCAGACTCCACACTGGGTGAGATGGTGGTCGGTGCAGACTTGATAAGCCGGATGGCCTCTTTCTGCACTGTAGGGACCCTATAAAAGGAGAGGGTGCTGAATGTAGTGTTAGGGTGTAGAGAGAGAGCAACTTAATGCGAGGTAGGTCCATTCGGAATGTGACGGCAGTGGGGAAGAAGCTGTTCTTGAGTCGGTCGGTTCGTGACCTCTGACTTTTGTACCTTTTTCCCAAAGGAAGAAGGTGGAAGAAGGAACGCCCAAGGCGTATGGGATCCTTAATTATGCTGGCTGCTTTGCCGAAGCAATGGGAAGTGTAGAGAGAATCAATGGATGGAAGACTGTTTTGCCTGATGGCCTCGGGCAGGGAGGGTTTGAGTAGGTCATGGAGGTGGGAGGAAGGGAGGGATTGGGAGGGGGGGGAGGTGGGGATAGATTTAAAGCTGCAGGTGGGTAGGAAGAAGGGGAGTTTGATCTTAGGGGGTCACTCCACGATGGACGAAGGTCAGTCCCCAAGAAGCAGACCCCCTTCCCCATTTCCATCCTGCCCTATCAAGGCTGTTTTTAAGATGTCAGACTGCTGCTCTGCCCAGATGCTCACGCCAATTATTTTACGGTGTATATTGGCTTCAATAAGAAGCCTAATTGACCTTTGATTACTTATTTGAATATGAGGGGGTGAGATGGGGGGGTGGGCGGGAAGATGTTGGGGTCCTATTTTCTGTCAAAAACACAGAAAGCCGGGGCACATAAAATATTGCCCCTTGTGAGGGCAGCACGGTGGCACAGTGGGTTAGCACCCACAGCGCCAGAGACCTTGGTTCGATTCCCAGCTGGGGTCACTGTCTGTGTGGAGTCTGCACGTTCTCCCCGTGCCTGCGTGGGTTTCCTCCGGGTGCTCCGGTTTCCTCCCACAGTCCGAAAGGCTTGTTGGTTAAGCGCATTGACTATGCTTTCCCTCCCTCTGTGTGTGCCTGAACAGGTGCCGGAGTGTGGCGACCGGGGGAATAGTCGCAGTAACTTCACTGCAGTGTTAATGTAAGCCTACTTGTGACGCTAATAAATAAAGTTGACCTCATTACGCAAAAACAAATTCTCTTCAACCGCCCTCACCTTCACTGCCATCCTTTCTTTTTGCTAATTTTCCTTAACTCTGCGTCCTCTGGTCGCTGACCCATCTGTGAAACGGAAACAGTTAACATTAACATGCATCAAAACCTTTCACCATTACGGACGGCGTGATTTTTTAAGCCTTCTTTGTCTCTCAAAAGAGCAGCGACTGAAGGGCAAGAGATATTACATCATGTCTGCGAAGGCAGGATTGTGTTTCATTTTCCTTCACCTCAGTAAACATGGTTGTCTCTTCCTGCGGTTTCTGTGCATAGTTGAGATTTCATCTCGACATTGGATGGATTGTGCAACTTGCTTTCTGTGACCTGGGAACTGCTGACTGGGGTCTGGGAAGAGGAAGTGAGTGTGCGGGGAGTTTGGGGGCAGAGAGCGCGTAGACAGCGAGCAACTTCAGAGAGATTCCAAAGCCTCCCCGAGGAGGCCGGACTGGGTCGCTTCAGGACACGATGCGAGGAACCTCGCTCATTCACCTGAGCTAAAGTGCTGAGTGATTTTTCCAGCCCTGTCCATGAATAACCTGCTTGGCCCAACGCTATCAACACTGGTTAATCTTATTAGGGACTTAAATACCAAGCTGAGGTTTAAGTGTGATTGGTACTGGGAGTGTTTGGATTCTGAGTGAAGCATAAACACAATCCCTCCCCGCCCCCCCCCCCCCACCATAGGGGGAGAAGTTAGCTTTTATTTTTGATGTGTTTGTGTCCCACAGACTAACCCGTGTGGAACTCCCCTCTCAATCTATTCAATTTGGCGAGTAACGAGATTTCCTGTCATTTACTCTTAATTCACTCTAATTTTACAGAATGTTTAACATGTCTACATCAACGGGGACAAACTAGAAAGAGTCAAGAGCTTCAAGTTTTTAGGTGTCCAGATCACCAAAAACCTTTCCCGGTTTCCCCCCCACCATGCCAACACTATAGTTAAGAAAGCTCACCAACGTCTCTACTTTCTCAGAAGACTAAGGAAATTTGGCATGTCAGCTACGACTCTCGCCAACTTTTACAACTGCGTTCTTTCTGGTTGTGTAACAGCTTGGTATAGGCTCCTGCTCTGCCCAAGACGGCAAGGAACTATAAAAGGTCATGAATGTAGCCCAATCCATCGCGCAAACCAGCCCCCCATCCATTGACTCTGTCTACACTTCCTGCTGCCTCGACAAAGCAGCCAGCATAATTAAGGACCCCACGCCATCCCGGACATTCTCTCTTCCATCGGGAGAAAGATGCAGAAGTCTGAGGTCACGTACCAACCGACTCAAGAACAGCTTCTTCCCTGTTGCTGTCATCAGATTTTTGAATGGACCTGCCTTGCATTAAGTTGATCTTTCTCTACACCCTAGCTATGACTATAACACTACATTCTGCACTCTCTCGTTTCCTTCTCTATGAATGAAATGGTTTGTATGGCGCGCAAGAAACAATACTTTTCACTGTATGTTAATACATGTGATAATAATAAATCAAATCAAATCAAATTTGGACTTAAAAGTCTAGCAATGCTGACCATGAAACAATTGTCATTAAAATCCCATCTGGTTCACTAATGCCCCTCTGGGAAGGAAATCTGCTGTCCTTACCTGGTCAATATGTGACTCCAGAGCCACAGAACAGACGGTGGCCTAGTGGTATTATCACAAAAATATTAATTCGGAAACTCAGCTAATGTTCTAGGGATCCGGGTTCGAATCCCACCACAGCAGATGGTGGAATTTGAATTCAGTAAAAAATCTGGAATTAAGAATTTACTGATGACTATGAAACAATTATCGATTGTCTGAAAAAAAATCATCTGGTTCAGTAATGCTCTGGTCACCCTATTATAGAAAGGATATTATTAAATTAGAAAGAGCGCAGAAAAGATTTACTAGGATGTTACCGGGACTTGAGTTATAAGGAGAGGCTGGATAGACTGGGACTTTTTTCTCTGGAGCGTAGGAGGCTGAGGGCTGATCTTATAGAGGTCTATAAAATAACGAGGGGCACAGATCAGCTAGATAGTCAATATCTTTTCCCTAAGGTAGGGGAGTCTAAAACTAGAGGGCATAGGTTTAAGGTGAGAGGGGAGAGATACAAAAGTGTCCAGAGGGATAATTTTTTCACACAGAGGGTGGTGAGTGTCTGGAACAAGCAATCAGAGTTAGTAGTGGAGACAGGTACAATTTTGTCTTTTTAAAAGGTTTAGATGGTTACATAGGTAAGATGGGTATAGAGAGATACGGGCAAATGCGGGCAATTGGGACCAGCTTATGGGTTAGAAAAAGGGGCAGCATGGACAAGTTGGGCCGAAGGGCCTGTTTCCATGCTGTAAACCTCTAATGTCCTTTAGAGAAGGAAATTTGCCGTACTTACCTACTCTGGCCTACCTGTGGCTCCAGAGACACAGCAATGTGGTTGTCTCTTAACTACCCTCAGGCAACTAGGGGTGGACAATAAATGCTGAACAGCCACTGACGCCCAAGTCCCGTGAATGAACAAAAATGAAAAAGTTTCTCGTCCAACCCACAATGGTGCCAGCCAGTAAGGAGACCGAAAATCCCTGCATTTTTATTAATATGCTGGTAAAAGAAAACTCTGCCCAGTTGCTCACAGGAGGCTTTATTCCCTGGAGAATCCAAGACAGTCCTAGAGGATTGCCAACCCTTGTCCGTACACTAATTCTCAACATCTCCTCAACAAACTCGACAACTGTCCAAGATCACTGCTCACCTCCAGGTCGGGCTTGCTAAGCATCTCACGGTTCCACCATTGGCAGTCATGCCCTCAGCTGCCTAGAGCCAGGGTTCTGGGGATTCCTTCCCTAAATCTCTCTGCCTCCCTCTCCCCTCCTTTAAAATGCTCCTTAAAACAGACCTTTTTGACTAAATAAGGGCCATGTGTTCTAATATCATGTTTGTGGGGTTCAGAGTCATATTTTGTTTGTTAATCGCCCTTGTGTCGAGTGCTAAAGGTGTTAAAGGTGCTATATAAATGCAATTCCTCTTGCTACTGCACTCTGGACTAGAATTCATACAATCCCTACAGTGCAGAAGGAGGCCATTTGGCCCATTTAGTCTGCACCGACCACAATCCCACCCAGACCCTACCTCCTTAACCCCATGTCGTTATCTAGCTAGTCCTGCTGACACTAAGGGGCAATTTAGCATGGCCAACCCGCCTAGCCTGCACATTTGGGCAGCGCGGTGGCACAGTGGTTAGCACTGCTGCCTCACAGCGACAGGGGACTCAGGTTCGATTTGACTCAAGTTTCCTCCCACAGTCTAAAGACGTGAGGGTTAGGTTGATTGGCCATGCTAAATTGACCCTAGTGTCAGGGGGATTGATCAGGTAAATGTGTGGGGTTACGGGTGGGATTGTGGTCGGTACAGACTCAGTGGGCCGAATGGCCTCCTTCTGTACTGTAGGGGTTCTATGATTCTATGAATACCGCTGCCCCTGCCCCAGTTCCTCTAAGCTGACCCTCTTGTGCATTCACCCCACCCTCCCCTGCTCTGTTACCCCCGCCATTGGCAGGCATGCTTCATCTGTTCAGATCCACGCTGCGGACGTCCTTTCTCCGCTCTCCATCTCCTAAACGCCTTCCACAAAACCCGCCTGCCTGACCGAGCTGTTTTCTCCACCCACCGACCATCCCCTAGCTGGTGTCCGTGGCTGGCTTTCCAACTCTTGAGAGGCGCCTTGGGTTTTATTTCGACATCGGAGGCACTTTGTCAAGACGGGCTGTCAGGAGAACACACTGCATCTGAAAGAAGAGGCAGGCGTGGAAACTGTGGGCGGCACGGTGGGTTAGCACTGCTGCTTCACAGCTCCAGGGTCCTGGGTTCGATTCCCGTGCTCGGGTCACTGTCTGTGTGGAGTTTGCACATTCTCCTCGTGTCTGCGTGGGTTTCCTCCGGGTGCTCCGGTTTCCTCCCACAGTCCAAAGATGTGCGGGTTAGGTTGATTGACCATACTAAGAAATTGGCCCTTAGTGTCCAGGGCTGTGTAGATTAGAGGGTATAATATGTAGGGATATGGGGGTAGGGCCTGGCTGGGATTGTGTTCGGTGCAGACTCGATGGGCATCTTCCTGCACTGTAGGGTTCTACGATCTAAAAGACGTCAAGACGACCCCCTGTAGTTTACGGCAAATCTCCAGACTCACCGCGCTCCTGTTTTTGTGTACTATCAGGTATAAATTAACTGAATGCTAATTGTGCAGGCGTGATGCCACCACTGACAGCAACCCCACACCTGCAGCAGGTAACGCCTCCACATGGATGGCTGACAGTGTACTGAGCAGTAAATCAGCAGAAGGGTGTTACCTCATTAATCGAAGCGATGCTATCTCAAAAACTAAAAATGTTTGCTTTGAAAGAAAGCAATCAAAGCGAAATGAAAGCCATATATCAATCTGTAACCATGGAGTGTTGCACAACAGCACGATAGGTTACACCAGGCTGTCTTCAAACTCATGATGATGTCTGTTACCACCTAGTTCTCATTTTAATTTCAATAAAGTATTCATATTAGTCGCTGGCTTTAGATGGTCATGGAATCCAAACTGTTCAGAAGGAAGCCATTCAGCCCATCGAGTCCACGCCGCCAACACTTCCACCTCCGCAATTCTGCACATCTATCCCGCGAACCTTCGCATTCCTGGGATACTAAGGGGCAATTTAGCTTGACCAATGAACTCAACCCGCGTATCTTTGGACTGTGGCTGGAAACCGGAGGAAACCCACGCAGACACGGGGAGAATGTGCAGTCTCCACACCGACAGTGACCCGAGCCGGGAATCGAACCCGGGGCCCCTGGAGCTGTGCCACAGGTAGGAGGCCGACTCATTAGATATGTTCAAGAGGGAGCGCTGAATGTGGCCACTGTGGCTGAATGGATCAAGGAAGATGGAGAAAGAGAGTGGCAACGGGATACTGATCATATTGAATGGTGGCCTATTCCTGCACCTATTTTTTCTATGTTTCTAATCCCGGAGTTCTACCATCTCAGCCGCCAGGGAATCGGAGCGGGCAAGAGGCGGACGATGGAAATGTCCATTGATCTCAGACTGGATTTTCCAGTCTCAGGTCGCACGAGGCCGCAATATCCTGCACTACATTTCCATGCCTCCCGACTGCTCCGTCCAGTCAAATAGCCTTTCCTACATAACCCCCCCACCCCTCCCCCCAACTCCATCCCACCCCTTACCCCCTACCAACTCCATTGGGTTTTATTAACGAATTAAAGCATTAAAAGAGAAAGGGGAAAAGAAACATTTTTTCCTATCATTATTCTTCCGAACAATTAACCTTTGATTTCTGAAGACGCCAGGAGAATCCCGGAGGGTTGGCAACACTCACGAGGCAAGACTGACACAGTCAGATACCACCCTGCCAGTGGGTGAGATAGGACCATGTCCAACGCATTCACAGAGGACGTTTGCCCATAAGAACTTGAGGAGTCCACCCAGTTCCTTAAGCTTGTCCCATCATAAAATGCCCATAGTGCAGAAGGAAGCCATTTGGCCCATCGAGCCTGCACCGACAGCAATTGCACCCAGGCCCCATCTCCATAATCCCAAGAATTTACCCTGCTACTCCCCCTGACACTAAGGGGCAACTTACCGTGGTCAATCCACCTAACCTGTACATCTTTGGATTGTGGGTGGAAACCGGAGCACCCGGAGGGAACCCACACAGACACGGGGAGAATGTGCAAACTCCCACGGACAGTCACCCGAGGCGGGAATCGAGGCACAAATCACAAAAACCCAGTCTGCAGGTGCAGCAGGTGATCGGGAAGGTGAATAGACTGTTGGCCTTTATAGCGAGGGGGATAGAATATAAAAGTAGGGAGGTCTTGCTGCAACTGTACAGGGCACTGGTGAGGCCGCAGCTGGAGTACTGTGTGCAGTTTTGGTCCCCTTATTTGCGAAAGGATATATTGGCCTTGGAGGGAGTACAGGGAAGGTTCACCAGGCTGAAACCAGAGATGAGGGGGTTAGCTTATGAGGAGAGATTAAATAGACTGGGTCTGTACTCGTTGGAGTTTAGAAGGCTGAGGGGGGATCTTATAGAGACATATAAGATAATGAAGGGGATAGATAGGGTAGAGGTAGAGAGATTCTTTCCACTTAGAAAGGAAACCAGAACTAGAGGGCACAGCCTCAAAATAAGGGGGGGTGGGGGTGGTTTGCAGTTTAGGACAGAGTTGAGGACGAGCTTCTTCTCTCAGAGGGTAGTGAATCTCTGGAATTCTCTGCCCATTGAAGTGGTGGAGGCTACCTCATTGAATATGTTTAAGTCACGGGTAGATAGATTTCTGATGGATAAGGGAATTAAGGGTTATGGGGAGAAAGCGGGAAAGTGGAACTGATCCACTTCAGATCAGCCATGATCTTATTGAATGGCAGAGCAGGCTCAAAGGGCTAGATGGCCTACTCCTGCTCCTATTTCTTATGTTCTTATGTAACCCAGTTCCCTGACACTGTGAGGCAGCAGTGCTAACCACTGTGCTGCCTATCAATCAATGTGTTTAATGATCCGTATTATAATTCCATGGCTCTGTATCCCTCATACCTTGGCTGGCAAAAACCCTATTAATCTCAAATTTAAAACAGTTATTTTACTAGCGCCTACTGCTTCCCGTAAAAGAGAGTTTTGCTCTTTTACCTGCTTTGAATGAAGTAACATTTTCTAATTCCTCTCCAAATGGTCTGGCTCTGATTTTAATTCTAGGTGTTACTATGTCTGACCTATCAATTCCTTTAACAATTCGAAAAAAAAGCCTCCGTCACATTGTCCCTTAACCTTAAATATTCCAGGGAATATTGTGCAAGCCTAGTTTATACTGAATTTATATAAGCAGAGGCAGTGGCACAGTGGCATAATGGTAACATCACTGGATTAGTAACCAAATGGTGGCACAGTGGTTGGTACTGCTGATTTAATGAGATTTGTATTCTTTGCTTTGTATTGTCTCTTATATTCTTCCTATCACAATGAGTCACTTCACACTATTCTGAACAGAATTTAATCTGCCATCTTTCTGACTATTTCTGTTCTCCAGTATTTGTCATATCTCCAAGTTTTGTGTCATCTGCAAGTTTTGCAGTGATGAATGTCTTGTCTGACTCACTAAGAGCAGCTCGGTGGCACACTGGGTTAGCACTGCTATCTCACAGTATCAGGGGCCTGTTTCGATTCCTGGCCTTGGCTCACTGTCTGCGTGGAGTCTGCATGTTCTCCCCATGTCTGGGTGGGTTTCCTCCGGGTGCTCCAACTTCCTCCCACAGTCTGAAAGACGTGCTGGTTAGGGTGCATTGTAAAAAGTCTGACAACACCAGGTTTTAGTCCAACCTATTTATTTGATAGTAAACTCACAAGCTTTCGAGGGACACCCTCTTCGTCAGGTGAATGGAGAGTTCTGGCCTCAGACAGAGCATATAAAGCACAGACAGTTTAGAGATTACTGATTAGAATGCGAATCTTTACACCTAACCTGCTGTTCAAGACCTGAAGTGGCTGATAATGTGAGTGGAAGGAGCACTGATCACAGGTTACAGAGATGTGTATTGTCTCCAGACAGTACAGTGAGTGAGGTTTTGCAAACCCAGGCAAGTCACGGGGGTTACAGATAGTGCGACATGAACCCAAGATCCCTGTTGAGACCGTCCTCATGTGTGCGGAACTTGGCTATCAGTCTCTGTTCAGCGACTCTGCGCTGTCGTGTGTCATGAAGGCCGCCTTGGAGAATGCTTACCCGAAGGTCAGAGGCTGAATGCCCGTGACCACTGAAGTGTTCGCCAACAGGAAGGGAACAGTCTTGCCTGGTGACTGTCGAGCGATGTTCATTCATCCGTTGTCGTAGCGTCTGCATGGTCTCCCCAATGCACCATGCTTCGGGACATCCTTTCTTGCAACGTATCAGGTAGACCCTCCGGCTATTCGCATTCTAATCAGTAATCTCTAAACTGTCTGTGCTTTATATGCTCTGTCTGAGGCCAGAACTCTCCATTCACCTGACGAAGAGGGTGTCCCTCGAAAGCTTGTGAGTATATTATCAAATAAATAGGTTGGACTAAAACCTGGTGTTGTCAGACTTTTTACTGTGTTTACGCCAGTCCAACGCCGGCATACCCACATCATGACTACTAGGGTGCATTGGCCATGCTAAATTCTCCCTCAGTATACCCGAACAGGCGCCGGAGTGTGGTGACTAGGGGATTTTCATAGTAACTTCATTGAAGTGTTAATGTAAGCCTACTTGTGACACTAATAAATAAACTATAAACTTTAACAGAGACCCAGGGCAATGTTTTACAAGTTTATTTATTAGTGTTTCATTAACATTGCAATGAAGCTACTGTGAAAATGCCCGACTCGCCACACTCCAGTGCCTGTTCGGGTACACTGAGGGAGAATTTGGCACAGCCAATGCACAAAACCAGCATGTCTTTCAAACTGTGGGAGGAAACAGAGCACGCGGAGGAAAACCACACAGACACGGGGAGAATGTGCAAACTCCACACAGACAGTGACCCGAGCCAGGAATTGAACCCTGGGTCCCTGGCGCTGTGAAGCAGCAATGCTAACCACTGTGCTGTCCCAAGGTGGCACAGAACATTACTCTGGGGACCACAGCAGATGGTAGAATTTGGATTCAATAAAAATCTGGAACTAAGAATCTACTGGTGACAATGAAACCATGTTCGATTGTCACAAAAACTCATCTGTTAACTAACAGCCTTTGGGGAAGGAAATCTGCCGTCCTCACCCTGTATGAGACTCCAGACCCACAGTAACGTGGTTGACTCATAAAAGCCTGCAGGGATGGGCAATAAATGCTGGCAACTTCCCATGAACGAACAAAGGAAAAGAAAAGATGCCGGTTCGGCCTCAGCTGGAGTTCCAGCAGAGTGGAAACCGGAGGAAACCCACGCAGACACGGGGAGAACGTGCAAACTCCACACAGATAGTGACTCAAGTTGGGAATTGAACCCGGGTGTTGTGAGGCAACAGTGTTAACCCACTGCGCCACCATGAACCTGGGCCCCTGGCGCTGTGACGCAACAGTGCTCACCACCATGCCACCCAACTTCAGAAATGGGATGGATTCATGTTTGGGGGGGGTGGGGAGGTAAAAGCTTCAAATCTCCACGGGAGATTGGGGGCGAAATTTGACTTGGAATGAGAACTTGAGCAGTCGTTCCCACCTTGGGCCATCAGTTTTAGCCCTTGTTTGGCCTTCAGTTCCACGTGATAACCATCTACTCCATTAATGTAACCGACAAAAGATTGGCACATGAAGGTGTGAGTGTGTTATTTTGTAATCTTACACAACATGTAACTGATTTGTGTGATTGTGTAACATTTTTCACCGGGTTAAGAAACTCAGGTCTGATTGCGAAACCAAAATAATGCAAGACCTTAATAATTGGCAGCTAACCTCAAAGGAAACATCACAGTCAGGGTAATTCCAAGAATTGGAAGCCCGGTAATTAACATCTTGAGTAATTCACTCTCCCGTTGTGATCCCAACCAAATAACTCACCCTTCTGTGCTTTGAACACTCTGGAGTCACACATTTCCAAACCCTGACTGTTCGGGATGTGCAGGCGGTGGGGGTGGGGGTTAGCTGTAAATCAGGACTGGCCTCGGTGTCACGGGGCTTATCTGCTCAGATCCAGAGCTCTGCAGTCAGGGAGAAGGTTGGAAAGTCAAAAAAAAAGGTGCCTGTGCAGCGAGCCAAGTCTTCCTGAGAAATGACAGTGCGTTAACAATGCACGATATCGTTCACCTGCACCGTGCCTTCTCTTTATCCAATGCACTTAGAGGGTCAGAGAGGTCAGTGTCGCAAAAGTTGCAGATGACACTGAACTGGGAGGTATGATAAAGAAAGGGCATAGACAACCATAGAATCCTACAGTGCAGAAGGAGGCCTTTCGGCCCATCGAGTCTGCACCAGCCACAATCCCAGCCAGGCCCTATCCCCATAACTCCATGTATTTACCCTAGCTAGTTGCCCTGACACTAACGGACAATTTATTTTTATTTATTCACACTGCAATGAAGTTACTATAAAAATCCCCTAGTCGCCTGCTCGGGTACACTGAGGGAGAATTTATCATGGCCAATCCACCTAACCGGCACATCTTCGGACTGTGGGAGGAAACAGGAGCACCCGGAGTAAACCCACGCAGACACGGGGAGAACGTGCAAGCTCCACACAGACAGTGATCCAAGGCCGGGAATCGAACCCGTGTCCCTGAGGCAGCAGTGCTGACCATTGTGCCGCTACGCTGCCCCAATCAACAATGCTGATGGAATAGTCAGAGGCATGGCAGATTAAGTTCAGTCCAGAATAGTGTGAAGTGCTACACTGTGATAGGGGTACACTGTGATAGGGGTACACTGTGATAGGGGTATACTGTGATAGGGATACACTGTGATAGGGGTACACTGTGATAGGGGTACACTGTGATAGGGGAACACTGTGATAGGGGTACACTGTGATAGGGGTGCACTGTGATAGGGGAACACTGTGATAGGGGTACACTGTGATAGGGGTACACTGTGATAGGGATACACTGTGATAGGGGTACACTGTGATAGGGGTACATTGTGATAGGGGTACACTGTGATAGGGGTACATTGTGATAGGGATACACTGTGACAGGGGTACACTGTGATAGGGGTACACTGTGATAGGGGTACACTGTGATAGGGGTACATTGTGATAGGGGTACACTGTGATAGGGGTACATTGTGATAGGGATACACTGTGACAGGGGTACATTGTGATAGGGATACACTGTGATAGGGGTACACTGTGATAGGGGTGCACTGTGATAGGGGAACACTGTGATAGGGGTACACTGTGATAGGGGTACACTGTGATAGGGATACACTGTGATAGGGGTACACTGTGATAGGGGTACATTGTGATAGGGGTACACTGTGATAGGGGTACATTGTGATAGGGGTACACTGTGATAGGGATACACTGTGATAGGGGTACACTGTGATAGGGGTACACTGTGATAGGGGTACACTGTGATAGGGATACACTGTGATAGGGGTACATTGTGATAGGGGTACACTGTGATAGGGGTACATTGTGATAGGGATACACTGTGACAGGGGTACACTGTGATAGGGGTACATTGTGATAGGGATACACTGTGACAGGGGTACACTGTGATAGGGGTACACTGTGATAGGGGTACACTGTGATAGGGGTACACTGTGATAGGGGTGCACTGTGATAGGGGAGCACTGTGATAGGGGTACACTGTGATAGGGGTACACTGTGATAGGGGTACATTGTGATAGGGATACACTGTGACAGGGGTACACTGTGATAGGGGTACACTGTGATAGGGGTACACTGTGATAGGGGTGCACTGTGATAGGGGAACACTGTGATAGGGGTACACTGTGATAGGGGTACATTGTGATAGGGATACACTGTGACAGGGGTACACTGTGATAGGGGTACACTGTGATAGGGGTACACTGTGATAGGGATACACTGTGACAGGGGTACACTGTGATAGGGGTACACTGTGATAGGGGTACACTGTGATAGGGGTGCACTGTGATAGGGGAACACTGTGATAGGGGTACACTGTGATAGGGGTACACTGTGATAGGGATACACTGTGATAGGGGTACATTGTGATAGGGGTACACTGTGATAGGGGTACACTGTGATAGGGGTGCACTGTGATAGGGGAGCACTGTGATAGGGGTACACTGTGATAGGGGAACACTGTGATAGGGGTACACTGTGATAGGGGTACATTGTGATAGGGATACACTGTGACAGGGGTACACTGTGATAGGGGTACACTGTGATAGGGGTGCACTGTGATAGGGGTGCACTGTGATAGGGGTACACTGTGATAGGGGTACACTGTGATAGGGGTACACTGTGATAGGGGTACATTGTGATAGGGATACACTGTGATAGGGGTACACTGTGATAGGGGTACACTGTGATAGGGGTACACTGTGATAGGGGTACACTGTGATAGGGGTACATTGTGATAGGGATACACTGTGATAGGGGTACACTGTGATAGGGGTACACTGTGATAGGGGTACACTGTGATAGGGGTACATTGTGATAGGGATACACTGTGATAGGGGTACACTGTGATAGGGGTACACTGTGATAGGGGTACATTGTGATAGGGGTACATTGTGATAGGGGTACACTGTGATAGGGATACACTGTGATAGGGGTATACTGTGATAGGGGTACACTGTGATAGGGGTACACTGTGATAGGGGTACACTGTGATAGGGGTATACTGCGATAGGGATACATTGTGATAGGGGTACACTGTGATAGCAGTATACTCTGATAGGGGTATACTGCGATAGGGGTACACTGTGATAGGGATACACTGTGATAGGGGTGCACTGTGATAGGGGTACACTGTGATAGGGGTATACTGTGATCGGGGTGCACTGTGATAGGGGTACACTGTGATAGGGGTACACTGTGATAGGGGTGCACTGTGATAGGGGTATACTGTGATCGGGGTGCACTGTGATCGGGGTACACAGTGATAGGGGTACACTGTGATAGGGGTATACTGTGATAGGGGTATACTGTGATAGGGGTATACTGTGATAGGGATACACTGTGATAGGGGTGCACTGTGATAGGGGTACACTGTGATAGGGGTACACTGTGATCGGGGTGCACTGTGATAGGGGTACACTGTGATACGGGTACACTGTGATAGGGGTGCACTGTGATAGGGTTACACTGTGATAGGGGTATACTGTGATAGGGATACACTATGATAGGGGTACATTGTGATAGGGGTACATTGTGATAGGGGTAGACTGTGACAGGGGTGCACTGTGATAAGGCGCACTGTGATAGGGGTACACTGTGATAGGGGTGCACTGTGATGGGGTATACTGTGATTGAGGTGCACTGTGATAGGGGTACACTGTGATAGGTTTACACTGTGATAGGGGTACACTGTGATAGGGGTGCACTGTGATGGGGTATACTGTGATCGAGGTGCACTGTGATAGGGGTACACTGTGATCGAGGTGCACTGTGATAGGGGTACACTGTGATAGGGGTACACTGTGATAGGGGTACACTGTGATAGGGGTGAACTGTGATAGGGTTACACTGTGATCGAGGTGCACTGTGATAGGGGTACACTGTGATAGGGTTACACTGTGATAGGGGTACACTGTGATAGGGGTACACTGTGATAGGGGTGCACTGTGATAGGGGTATACTGTGATAGGGGTACACTGTGATAGGGGTACATTGTGATAGGGGTACATTGTGATAGGGGTACACTGTGATAGGGGTATACTGTGATAGGGGTATACTGTGATAGGGGTATACTGTGATAGGGATACACTGTGATAGGGGTACACTGTGATAGGGGTATACTGTGATAGGGGTACACTGTGATAGGGGTATACTGTGATAGGGATACACTGTGATAGGGGTACACTGTGATAGGGGTATACTGTGATAGTGGTATACTGTGATAGGGGTATACTGTGATAGGGATACACTGTGATAGGGGTGCACTGTGATAGGGGTACACTGTGATAGGGGTATACTGTGATCGGGGTGCACTGTGATAGGGGTACACTGTGATACGGGTACACTGTGATAGGGGTGCACTGTGATAGGGTTACACTGTGATAGAGGTACATTGTGATAGGGGTACATTGTGATAGGGGTAGACTGTGACAGGGGTGCACTGTGATAAGGCGCACTGTGATAGGGGTGCACTGTGATGGGGTATACTGTGATTGAGGTGCACTGTGATAGGGGTACACTGTGATAGGTTTACACTGTGATAGGGGTGCACTGTGATGGGGTATACTGTGATCGAGGTGCACTGTGATAGGGGTACACTGTGATCGAGGTGCACTGTGATAGGGGTACACTGTGATAGGGTTACACTGTGATAGGGGTACACTGTGATAGGGGTACACTGTGATAGGGGTGCACTGTGATAGGGTTACACTGTGATCGAGGTGCACTGTGATAGGGGTACACTGTGATAGGGTTACACTGTGATAGGGGTACACTGTGATAGGGGTACACTGTGATAGGGGTGCACTGTGATAGGGGTACACTGTGATAGGGGTACACTGTGATAGGGGTGCACTGTGATGGGGTATACTGTGATCGAGGTGCACTGTGATAGGGGTACACTGTGATAGGTTTACACTGTGATAGGGGTACACTGTGATAGGGGTACACTGTGATAGGGGTGCACTGTGATAGGGGTATACTGTGATAGGGGTACACTGTGATAGGGGTGCACTGTGATAGGGGTATACTGTGATAGGGGTACACTGTGATAGGGGTGCACTGTGATAGGGGTATACTGTGATAGGGGTACACTGTGATAGGGGTGCACTGTGATAGGGGTATACTGTGATAGGGGTATACTGTGATAGGGGTACACTGTGATAGGGGTGCACTGTGATAGGGGTATACTGTGATAGGGGTACACTGTGATAGGGGTGCACTGTGATAGGGGTACACTGTGATAGGGGTACACTGTGATAGGGGTGCACTGTGATGGGGTATACTGTGATTGAGGTGCACTGTGATAGGGGTACAGTGTGATGGGGTGCACTGTGATAGGGTTACACTGTGATCGAGGTGCACTGTGATAGGGGTACACTGTGATAGGGTTACACTGTGATAGGGGTACACTGTGATAGGGGTATACTGTGATAGGGGTGCACTGTGATGGGGTATACTGTGATCGAGGTGCACTGTGATAGGGGTACACTGTGATAGGTTTACACTGTGATAGGGGTACACTGTGATAGGGGTATACTGTGATAGGGGTACACTGTGATAGGGGTGCACTGTGATAGGGGTATACTGTGATAGGGATACACTGTGATAGGGGTGCACTGTGATAGGGGTATACTGTGATAGGGGTATACTGTGATAGGGGTACACTGTGATAGGGGTGCACTGTGATAGGGGTATACTGTGATAGGGGTACACTGTGATAGGGGTGCACTGTGATAGGGGTATACTGTGATAGGGGTATACTGTGATAGGGGTACATTGTGATAGGGGTACATTGTGATAGGAGTAGACTGTGACAGGGGTGCACTGTGATAAGGTGCACTGTGATAGGGTTACACTGTGATAGGGTTACACTGTGATAGGGGTATACTGTGATAGGGGTACACTGTGATAGGGGTATACTGTGATAGGGGTACACTGTGATAGGGTTACACTGTGATAGGGGTACACTGTGATAGGGGAACACTGTGATAGGGGTACACTGTGATAGGGGTATACTGTGATAGGGGTGCACTGTGATAGGGTTACACTGTGATAGGGGTACACTGTGATAGGGGTACACTGTGATAGGGGAACACTGTGATAGGGGTACACTGTGATAGGGGTATACTGTGATAGGGTTACACTGTGATAGGGGTATGCTGTGATAGGGGATAGGGGAACACTGTGATACGGTTACAGTGTGATAGGGGTACACTGTGATAGGGGTACACTGTGATAGGGTTACACTGTGATAGGGGTACACTGTGATAGGGGTACATTGTGATAGGGGTATACTGTGATAGGGGTACACTGTGATAGGGGAACACTGTGATAGGGGTACACTGTGATAGGGGAACACTGTGATAGGGGTACACTGTGATAGGGGAACACTGTGATAGGGGTACACTGTGATAGGGGTATACTGTGATAGGGGTACACTGTGATCGGGGAACACTGTGATAGGGGAACACTGTGATGGGGGTATACTGTGATAGGGGTACACTGTGATAGGGGAACACTGTGATAGGGGTACACTGTGATAGGGGTACACTGTGATAGGGGAACACTGTGATAGGGGTACACTGTGATAGGGGAACACTGTGATAGGGGTACACTGTGATAGGGGTATACTGTGATAGGGGTACACTGTGATAGGGGAACACTGTGATAGGGGTACACTGTGATAGGGGTACACTGTGATAGGGGATAGGGGAACACTGTGATAGGGTTACACTGTGATAGGGGTACACTGTGACAGGGGTACACTGTGATAGGGGTACACTGTGATAGGGGTACACTGTGATAGGGGTACACTGTGATAGGTGTACACTGTGATAGGGTTACACTGTGATAGGGGTACACTGTGACAGGGGTACACTGTGATAGGTGTACACTGTGATAGGGGTACACTGTGACAGGGGTACACTGTGATAGGTGTACACTGTGATAGGTGTACACTGTGATAGGGGTACACTGTGATAGGTGTACACTGTGATAGGGTTACACTGTGATAGGGGTACACTGTGATAGGGGTACACAGTGGTAGGGGTACACTGTGGTAGGGGTGCACTGTGGTAGGGGTACACTATGATAGGGAGAAGGTCCCAGACAACACAAACCAAATTGCTGGGATGTGGGGAACAAGCAGGGGGTGGGGCTTAGCGGATAGTACTGTGAAAGAACCAGAACAGATTTGATGGGCCAAGTGGCCTCCCTCTCTGTGCTGAAATTTATGTTGCTCTGAAGATGGCCAACAAGTTCAGGGGAAGATGAGATGGCTCCTGAACTTGTTGATTAATTCCTGCCTCTGAAAAGACATCTCAGCCTGAACCTTATTTATAGGAAGCTACCAGATTGACAATCCAATTGCCCACTAAACCTGCAGAGAGGAGCTTTTTGATTTGATTTATTATTGTCGCACGTATTATTATACAGTGAAAAGTATTGTTTCTTGCGTGCTATACAGACAAAACATACCGTACATGGAGAAGGAAAGGAGTGAGTGCAGAATGTAGTCTTACAGTCATAGCTAGGGTGCAGAGAAAGATCAACTTAATGTGAGGTCGGTCCATTCAAAAGTCTGACGGCAGCAGGGAAGAAGCAGTTCTTGAGTCGGTTGGTACGTGACCTCAGACTTTTGTATCCTTTTCCTGAAGGGAGAAGGTGGAAGAGAGAATGTGATGGAATAGCACGACTAGAATGGGACCCTACCAGTTGATGTGATAGCTCTTCGCCCTGTGCTCCTGCAAAGTCACCTCTCCGGGTGCTCCGGTTTCCTCCCACAGTCCAAAGATGTGCGGGTTAGGTTGATTGGCCATGCTAAGAAATTGCCCCGTAATGTCCAGGGATGTGTAGGTTAGAGGGTTTAGTGGGTATAATATGTAGGGATATGGGGGTAGGGCCTGGGTGGGATTGTGTTCGGTGCAGACTCGATGGGCTGAAGGGCCTCTTTCTGCACTGTAGGGTTCTATGATTCTATGATCTATGATAAATGACTGCGTAATCGAATGGTCTCAATCCTGCATGTCTACAAGAGAAATCAGGAGATAAAGAGGCCAGCGCCACAGCCTTGTCTAAGAACATAAGAAATAGGAGCAGGAGTAGGCCATCTAGCCCTTCGAGCCTGCCCCGCCATTCAATAAGATCATGGCTGATCTGAAGTGGATCAGTTCCACTTTCCCGCTTTCTCCACATAACCCTTAATTCCCCTGTCTATCAGAAATTCCCTTGTCTATCGGAAAATTCCCTTGTCTATCAGAATAGCTAGAACGGATTGTTCTTTGCAAATTTTAAATTTAAAAAGATGTTTTCTTTGTCTGTTGGCTGAATCAGTGGGTGTTTGAACTGGTGACTCAGACCAAACAGCAAGAAAACAAGTGCGGGCTTCACCACTGTCAAAGTGTCAATTTCCTGACCTTTGTCCCTGGGAAGCGACCACTTTATGACACTGCTCCAGGGAGAAGTTCCTCACAGGAGATCTGCAGCTGTCAGTAGCAAATGGCCTGGTTTGACAAATAGGCTTCCCTGTGGTATAACCCCAGCTCTGCCCATCACTACTGAGCATTGACCCTACAAAGACAAACATTGCCCTACAGAACCAACAGGCTATATGCCAGTTCTCCGTCAGGCTATTAATCACAGTTTGGAATATATCTGGACACTTCTTTTGATGATTGACTTGTGCCAGTCCAAAGGGTGACAACAATGAGATTGGTGGGGGGGGCTGCTAACGGCAGAACAAACCTGACCAGGTACACAACACATCACAATAGATCAACTGTTGTTCAGCAAACCAAAAGAGAAAATGCTGGAAAATCTCAGCAGGTCTGGCAGCATCTGTAAGGAGAGAAAAGAGCTGATGTTTTGAGTCCAGATGACCATCTGTCAAAGCTAAAAAGGCAGAGAAAATGGGAGATATTTATGCTGCAGGGTGAGGGAATGAAAGGTGAGTCATAGCCACAGGAGCAAGGGGAAAGGCTGCTAATAAAGATCAATACAGCACAGGAAACAGGCCCTTCGGCCCCCCAAGCCTGCGCCGCTCATTGGTCCAACTAGCCCATTCTTCTGTATCCCTCCATTCCCAGTCTGCTCATGTGACTATCCAGGTAAGTCTTAAACGATCCCAGCGTGTCTGCCTCCGCTACCCTGCTTGGCAGTGCATTCCAGGCCCCCACCACCCTCTGTGTAAAATACGTCCCTCTGATATCTGAGTTAAACCTCGCCCCCCCACCCACCTTGAACCTGTGACCCCTCGTGTTTGTCACGTCCGATCCGGGGAAAAGCTTCCCACTGTTCACCCTATCTATACCCCTCATAATCTTATACACCTCTATTAGGTCTCCCCACATTCTCTGTCTTTCCAGGGAGAACAACCCCAGTTTACCCAATCTCTCCTTATAGCTAAGACCCACCATACCAGGCAACATCCTGGTAAACCTTCTCTGCACTCTCTCCAAAGCCTCCACGTCCTTCTGGTAGTGCGGCGACCAGAGCTGGATGCAGTACTCCAAATGTGGCCTAACCGAGGTTCTATACAGCTGTAACATCAGACGCCAATTTTTATACTCTATACCCCGTCCTACAAAGGCAAGCATGCCATATGCCTTCTTCACCACCTTCTCCACCTGTGCTGCCACCTTCAAGGATCTGTGGACTTGCACACCCAGGTCCCTCCGTGCGTCGATACTTTCAATGGTTCTGCCATTTATTGTATAGCTCCCACCTACATTAGTCCGACCAAAATGCATCATAATGGCAATCCATAGAGTGAACAGAAGGTGCGAACGGCCAAACGGCAGAGAAGCTGAAATCAGAGGGTAAACTGTGACAGATGAAGATGTGGGGGGAGGGGGGAGATGGGTGGGAGAGGGGTAAAATTGAGAAAAGGGGGGAAAGGGGAAGGAAAGGGGGCTCAAAGGTAAGGAAAGGGGGGTAAAATAGGGAGAAAGAGCTGGAGGAAAAGAAAAATAAAGAAAGACAATAAAGAAATAAAAGGTAGAGAACAGTCAAAAATTAAATAGGATGAAAACAAAGGGGCTTATTTTTATTTATTAGTTTATTAGTCACAAATTTATTAGTCACAAAGTCACTGGAGTTGAGGGGGTTGAGCACCGGAGTTGAGGGGGTTGAGCTATGAGGAGAGGCTGAATAAACTGGGCTTGTACTCGTTAGAGTTTAGAAGAATGAGGGGAGATCTCATTGAGACGTATAAGATGATGAATGGGATGGATAGGATAGAGGTGGAGAGACTCTTCCCGCTCAGAAAGGACAGTAGGACTAGGGGGCACAGCCTCAAGATAAAAGGGGGGCGGTTTAGAACGGAGTTGAGGAGGAACTTCTTCACTCAAAGGGTGGTGAATCTCTGGAATTCTCTGCCCGTTGAAGTGGTGGAGGCTGCCTCGCTAAATATTTTTAAGACGCGGGTTGATGGGTTTTTGATAAGAGAGGGGATTAAGGGTTATGGGGAGAAAGCGGGAAAGTGGAACTGAGCAGCGACAGATCAGCCATGATCTTATTGAATGGTGGGGCAGGCTCGAAGGGCTAGATGGCCTACTCCTGCTCCTATTTCTTATGTTCTTATGTTCTTAAATTGGCTTGCATTCACACTGCAATGAATTTACTGTGAAAATCCCCCAGTTGCCACAATCCAGCACCTGTTCAGGTACCCTGAGGGAGAATTTAGCACGACCAATGCGCCTAATCAGCACATCTTTCGAACTGTGGGGGGAAACAGGAGCAGCCGGAGGAAACCCATGCAGAGACGGGGAGAACGTGCAGACTCCACACAGACAGTGACTCAAGCCGGGAATCAAACCTGGGTCCCGGCCGCTGTGAGGCATCAGTGCTAACCACTGTGCCACCGTGCCGCCTTGGTCCAGGTGGGGTACAGCTCGTCGTCTGAAGTTGTTGAACTTGATGTTGAGCTGTAACGTGCCCAGCCAGAAGATGATGATGTTCAGAGTAAGCATTTTTCGTAACATGAGATGGTTTTTAAACCCAACACAGCCCTATTGCAGCCAGTTATCAGAGATTGGTTTGCGTTTGTGTACCCCTTGGTCCAAATGTTCCATTAGATTGACACCCACAGTTACCGAGACTCTTTACCCAGCCTGGCTCCTCCGCTAACACTGTGTGAGCTCTGGCTCGGTGAGTTCTCCTGCCTCCAAGTCACAAAGTCCTGGGTTCAAGCCCCACTCCAGGAGGAGCCAACACAATTAAAAACCTGACTGAGTCTCTAGTGCGGTACTGTGGGAGTGCAGCACTGTTGTCCTTTGGAGGGGAAGTCAAACTGAGGTCCCATGTGCCTGCTCAGATAGATGCAACAGATCGTTTGTGACTATTTCAAGGAGCTGGGGGTAGATTATCACTGGTGCCAATATTTATCCCTCAATCCACGTCACTGAAAACAAATGGTCTGGTTATAGTCTCATTGCTGTTTGTGCGATCTTGCTGTGCGCTTATTAACCCGTCCAGGTTGTACAGTGTTTTGGAATGTTAGGCGATTGTAACAGGTGCTACATAAATGCAGTTCTTCCTTTTTTAAAGGCAGCGACTCACGGTGAGTCATTGGATTTGGAACATTCCAATCAATCCTAATTGGCCATTCCTCGAGTGATTGACTCGATGGAGTAAGAGCATTCTTGGACATAAACACAGCTGGGTGTGGGACGTTATAGCTTCAAGAGGGTTGGACTTCCCTAGAGTGATAGATGGTTCTGTCCCTGACCTTTCTTTCTAGGCAGAGAGTGGTGACAGGCTATTCAACCGCATGGGCACCACAACCACATTCGACCTTGCTTCCAATGGACGTTTGCAAGACCAAGGTTGATTTATTGTTAAATGATCACAAATGGGATCCTTCTCTAGAATCCCAGAAACAATTACGGTTTAACGCTGTATTCAGCGGGTGAATTAGAAAATTTTCCTGATTTTGTCCAAAGATATCCAAAGATGCATGGGTTAGGTCGATTGGCCCTGCTAAATTAACCCTAGTGTCAGGAAATTAGCAGAGTGAATGTGTGAGGTTACGGGGAAAGGGCCTGGGTGGGATTGTGGTCGGTGCAGACCTGATGGGCCAAATGGCCTCCTTCTGCACTGTAGGATTCTATGATTCTATTGACCAGTGGAACCACTGAGGTCGTTACTGGGGCAAATTTTACCATTCTGCCCGATATGGGAATCAGAGCGACTTGAGGTAAAAATTGCCCTAGAGTTTCTCTCAATCAAAGATTAATCCCTAGGACAATGCTGCAACATTCGGGGGGGGAAAAAAAAGTGCTTTTCTTAATTTTCTTTGAACACTTTTGTTCATTGATTATAAAAATATCAAAAATTGCAGGGGGGGAAGTTTTATTTCAGGAAATTTTCAGAAAGAGTTTTATTTTTCTATTTTTGACTGGCAGTTGGGAATCTACCAATCAGCTTCTTGATTGGACATGAGGAGGCGGTGCTCTGTGATGATGGACGTGTGGGGCAACCAATGGTTGGAGTGTGGGAGCGGGTTGACACAAGGAGATCAAATGTTGGAACCTCCAAAAACATGTCTAACCCTGAGTTGGCAACCCGAACTCTCCCCTTTAACAAGGAAGGGGAGGTTATGATGGAGCTGGTTAAGCCACAGTGAGATACCGTGTGCAGTTCTGGTCGCCACACTATAGGAAGGGTGTGATTGGACTGGGGAGGGTGCAAATGAGATTCACTGGGATATTTGCCTGGGCTGGAGCGTTTCGGCTACAAAGAGAGGCTGGTTAGGCTGGAGATGTTTTCCTTGGAGCAGAGAAGGTTGAGGAAGTACCTGATCGAGGTGTACAAAATGATGAGGGACATAGATAGAGTAGATAAGAAGGAAATGTTATCCTGAGTAGAGGGGTCAGTTACCAGCGGCATTGACTTAAGATAAGGGGCAGGAGATTTAGAGGGAATTTGAGAAAAATCTTTTTCAGTCAGAGGGTAGTAGGTCTGGAACTCACTGCTCGTAAGGGTCTCACGTGCTTTCAGAGTGCTGCTCCTTCATCACTGACCTGATGAAGGGGCAGCGCTCCGAAAGCTCATGCTGCCAAATAAACCAGTTGGATTTTAACCTGGTGTTATGAGACTTCTTACTGTGCCCACCCCAGTCCAACGCCGGCATCTCCACATCATGTTTGAAAGGGTGGTAGAGTTGGGAACCCTCAGAACATTTAAGAAGCATTTGGTTGAACACTCGAAACGTCAGTGTATACAAAGTGTACCAAGTGCTGGGGAATAGGAGTAGAATAGATAGGTGCTCAAAGGCCGGCACAGACACAATGATTCTATGAAGCAGGTTTAAATTGCGTGCCTTTTCACCCGCTTCTGAATATAAGCATGGCCTATCCACCCCCTGCTCCAAAACCCTTCTGGTGTTAGTGACAGAGGAGTAAGGAGGAAAAGATATAATAGTGTCATAGGGTTTTACAGCAGGGAAAGAGGCCATTCAGCCCATCATAGAGTCATAGAATCCCTACATTGCAGAAGGAGGCCATTCAGCCCATCATATAGTCATAGAATCCCTACACTACAGAAGGAGGCCATTCAGCCCATCATATAGTCATAGAATCCCTACACTACAGAAGGAGGCCATTCAGACCATCAAGTCTGCATTGACCACAATCCCACCCAGGCCCTATCCTCATAACCCCATGCATTTACCCTAGCTGGTCCCCCTGATACTAAAGGGCAATTTAGCATGGCCAATGCACCTAACCCGCATATCTCTGGACTGTGTGAGAAAAGCAGAGCACCCGGAGGAAACCCACGCAGACACGGGGAGAGCGTGCAAACTCCACGCAGACAGTGACCTGAGGCCAGGAATTGAACCGGGGCCCCTGGCACTGTGAGGCAGCAGTGCTAACCCGCTGTGCCACCGTGCCGCCCACGAAAATGCTTCAAAAATGCAAGTTTGGCCCTTGGATGTCATTGACCCGTGAGGAGTCGGGGATTTTGGGGAACTCTCGATATTCGCCCCCGCACCTCCCACGCTCAGTCTCGTCCCTGCTGTCAGCATTAGGTCGAAACCAGCCAATCCCCTGCCAACTGCTGCTGCTGATGATGTAAGCGGTTTATAAAAAGATTTCTGCAAATGCGGAATGAAGGGTACTTTCAGAAACTCACTCCGTCACAAACCACCGCTCTCATCAAACGCTAAGCCTGCCGAAAATAAGGCCGCTGATTTTTGACTCATCTTCCAGCTCGGTGACATTCCGCGCTGCGGGGGGGTGGGATTCGGAATAAATAAACACGCTCAGCGTTCGTCCGAAGCCCACTTCCGTGGTCCCAGTGAGGTTTCACCCCAGTCGCACAGTGCAGCAGATGGACAAGGCAGATAGCGCTGGTCTCACAGACTGCTGAGAGCACAGCAGTAACCAGCCTGCCCTCCTCCTCCATCCTCCACCCCTGAATCATCTCCTGTGTGACATTGCTCAGGCCCTGTAACCCTTCAAAGCCATGGAAGCAAAATATCTGCTGCCTCAGACTGAGTCACAGCTGACACATGGCTTATTCTAAGCGCGCACTGTGGCGGTGACTCCAGAGAGCACTCCTTGCTCACACTGCTGTATTTCAGCACAGAGTCTGGAAATCAGTGTGAGCTCCCCCACCCCCTTTCCCCACCGTCCCCACCGCTCCCCCTTTCCCCTGCCATGCCATTGGGGTCCCTGTGCAGAGGCAGCCTGAGTGTCACCACTCCCCCCAGCCCCACTCCCGAGTAGGACAGGGGAATATTGACCAGTGTTTCAGTCTAGAGGCCACCGCTAGACAACTTGGGCTGACATGTGATGCCTGCCCAGGTCAAATAGTCCACCACCTTCAAAGACTAGCTACTTGCGGCAGACAGAACATGATTTCCAGTGACAGGTTAAGAACTCCAACACGAGAGAGGGAGTCACATCCTTTATGGCCAGATTTACAAGCGAAACTCCGCTGAGTTTGTTCTGCATTTCAGTGAGATCCTGGCTTCATAGAATCCCTACAGGCCATTCAGCCCATCAAGACTGTACTGACAACGACCCACCCAGATCCTATTCCCGTAACCCCACATATTTACCCTGCTCATCCCCCGCACACTAATGGACAAATTAGCATGGCCAATGCACCTAACCTGCACGCCTTTCGGACTGTGAGAGGAAACCAGAGCGCACGGAGGAAACCCACACAGACACGGGGAGAATGTGGGCGGCACAGTAGCACAGTGGTTAGCATTGTTGCTTCACAGCTCCAGGCACCTGGGTTCGATTCCTGGCTCGGGTCACTGTCTGTGTGGAGTTTGCACATTCTCCTCGTGTCTGCGTGGGTTTCCTCCGGGTGCTCCGGTTTCCTCCCACAGGCCAAAGATGTGCAGGTTAGGCTGGTCAGTCATGCTAAATTGCCCCTTGGTGTCCTGAGATGCGTATGTTAGAGGGATTAGTGGGTATAATATGTAGGGATATGGGGATAGGGCCTGGGTGGGATTGTGGTCGGTGCAGACTCAATGGGCCAAAGGGCCTCTATCTGCACTGTAGGGTTCTATGATTCTCCACACAGACAGTGGCCCAAGCTGGGAATTGAACCCAGGTTCTCTGGTGCCGTGAGGCAGCAGTGCTAACCACTGTGCCACCTAAACTCCATCTACTTGTCCATGCATCCTTAGCCCTGTAATGAACAAAATAAATGACCTCAGATTTTAGATTAACATCTCACGTCGATTGCCATTTGAGGAAGAGAGTTCCAACCTCCTTACAGCTGTTTACGTGAAGATGATTTTCCGGAATTCACTCCCAGGAGGTTCTGGATGGAATTTTTAGACAGGTCCCACTTCTCCCGACTCCCTGACCAGCGGGAATCATTTCCTTTAATCTACCCTGCCATAGTTTAAAAACTTTGACCAAATCGTCACACATTCTGCCCCCCGCCACACCGTCCCATTGCCCCTCCCCTCCTACCCTCCTCCCCCTCCACCCACCTCCCCCACCCTGGCCCTCCCCCACAATCCTGCCCCAACTTTCTAAATTCCAAGCAATACAACTCAAGTTTATGCAAACTCTCCTCATAATTTAACCAGGGTTGGAATTCTTCCTAGTTGTATCACAGCTCGGTCTGGGCTCCTGCTCTGCCCAAGACTGCAAGGAACTACAAAAGGTCATGAACGTAGCCCTGTCCATCAGGCAAACCAGCCTCCCGTCCATTGACTCTGTCTACACTTCCCGCTGCCTCGGCAAAGCAGCCAGCATAATTAAGGACCCCACGCCGTCCCGGACATCCTCTCTTCCGCCTTCTCCCATCTGGAAAAAGATACAGAAGTCCGAGGTCACGTACCAACCGACTCAAGAACAGTTTCTTCCCTGCTGCCGTCAGACTTTTGAATGGACCTACCTCGCATTAAGTTGATCTTTCTCTACACCCTAGCTGTGACTGTAACACTACATTCTGCACCATCTCCTTTCCTTCTCTATGAACGGTATGCTTTGTCTGTGTAGTCCCACAAGAGACAATACTTCTCACTGTGCGTTAATACACGTGACAATAATAAAATCAGATCAGAGCAAAAATCAGATTTAACTCTCGGGGCCCGGGTATCATCCTGGTAAACCTACATGGCTCTCTGTCTCCTGGGCCAACGCGTCCTTTGCAAGGTGTGGGGAGGCCCAGGGCTGGCTCACAGCAGGTATGGTCTAAACAGATTAGCTGAGGCACTCCTAGCTCATACCAGCCCAGGGACTTGCTGTCTCTTTGCAGTCTGCTTGTGGGCATCTGTGTGCGCGTACGCACTGAGTATTTGAGCGACCGCCATCAGCGGAGCTGGGGACAGCAGTCGCGGCTGCCCCACGGGTCACACCCTGTCCACTTGCCCACCCAACGCGTGATTCGTTAACCTGATCACTGTATCTGTGAGCAGGGCCTCAGCCCGTGCTCCGGCTCCCACCGGCATCACCGGCAGGCAAAGGAATATGTCAAGCGTTTCGAAGGGAGGGTTTCCAAAGGAAACGAGAGGGAAGGTTCAGCGCCGCAGTGTGAGACTCATTCACGTCAACCAGTTTCTGCAGTGTGGCTTCAACTGTCAGTGTGGCTCGGTCAATAGCATCCCCATAGAAGGTACTGGGTTCGAATCCCTCTCCAGACACCTCAACACAAAATCCATCCTCCAGAATCCCTACGCTGCAGGAAGAGGCCATTCGCCCCATCAAATCTGCACTGTCAACATAGAAACTAGAAGCAGGAGAAGGCCATTTGGCCCTTTGAGCCTGCTCTACCAAGAACAATCCCATTCAAGCCCTATCTCCCCAACCCCACCTATTTACCCTAGCTAGTCCCCCTGACACGTACGGGCAATTTAGCATGGCCAACCCACCTAACCCGCACACCTTTGGACCGGTGCTAACCACCGCGCCACCATACCGCTCACGTTCCGGGGTAGTACCGGGGGAAACGCCACACAGTTCGAAGGTGCTGTCTTTTGTGGTCGTGGTCCCCTCTGAACCCTCTCGGATGGATGTAAAAACCCAATGGCGCTACTACAGAAAGGAGCAAGGGGCCTTAGCCCCGGTGTTATGGTCAATACCTATCCCTCAGCAAACCTCACTAACACCTGCTGAGCGGTTCAAACTCACTTTGCTGCTAGTTGGATCTTGCTGTGTACAAATGCCTGCCACGTGACTGCATTTTAAGAAGTACTTCCCATTGGCGGAAAAAAAAAGTCTTTCAAACAGTGGTGGAGGGAGCGATAGGGATGTATGTTTGACTGCACAAACCAGTGATAGATCCCCACTGCTAACGTGTTTTCATATTCATTCATAGGACTTGGGTGTCGCTGGCTGGCCAGCATTTATTGCCCATCCCGAGTTGTCCTTGGGAAGGCGGGGGTGAGCTGCCTTCTTGAATCTCTGCAGTCCACGTGCTGTGTGTCGACCCACAATGCCATTAGGGGGGGAATTCCAGGATTTTGACCCAGCGACTGTGAAGGAACGGCCGATATATTTCCGAGTAAGGATGATGATGATGGAGGGGAACTTGCAGATGGTGGTGTTCCCCAAGTATCTGCTGCCCTTGTCCTTCTAGATGGAAGTGGTCATGTGTTTGGAAGGTGCTGTCTAAGGATCTTTGGTGAATTGTTGCAGTGTATCTTGTAGATAGTACACACTGCTGCTACTGAGCGTTGCTGATGGAGGGAGCGGATATTTGTAGATGCGGGCTGCTTTGTCCTGGATGGTGTTAAGCTTCTTGAGTGTTGTTGGAGCTGCACCCATCCAGGTAAGTGGGGAGTATTCCATCACACTCCTGACCTGTGCCTTGTAGGTGGTGGACAGGCTTTGGGGAGTCAGGAGGTGAGTTACTCACTGCAGTATTCCCAGCCTCTGGCCTGCTCTTGTAGCCACTGTGTCTCTGTGGCGAGATAGGCTGCAGGCCCTGGATTAGGTCAGTGAAAAGGCAAGAGGAAACAAAAGTTTGGATAAGGGCAGGAGCCCCACATGGGGACAGCCAATCAGCTGCCTCAGAGTTCCACCCGAAACAGGAACCACCTATGACCTCTTAAATAGAAAGGAGTGCGGGTGAACATGGTGGCACAGTGGTTAGCACTGCTGCCTCACAGTGCCAGGGACCCGGGTTCGATTCCCGGCTTGGGTTGCCACCTGCACATTCTCCTCGTGTCTGCATGGGTTTCCTCTGGTTTCCTCCTACAGTCTGAAAGATGTGCTGGTTCGATGCCATTGGCCATGTTAAATTCCCCCCTCAGTGAACCCGCAACAGGTGCTGGAGTGTGGCGACTAGGGGGTTTTCACAGTAGCTTCATTGCGGTGTTAATGTAAGGCTACTTGTGACACTGATAAATCAACTTTAAAAGAAGTCATTGTCGCTGAGGTTCTTCACATTTACCTGGGTCACGTTACCACGTGAAAGCTTTGTGCTCGTTAAAGATGTAAAAAGGAGTGGCAGCCCAGGATGTGTGGATTATTCTTCATATCTGCAACCTCTCCGGTTCTGAGTCATCGACTGAACCACACTCACATTGTCAAAACTAACAACAGGAAATATGCCTCCATCTTGCCGGCACAGCTCACATAACCGGAGGATTTAATTACAGCATCATTCCTTGTCCTATCATAACTCCACGGACTGACTGGATACAGCCTGCGGCTTGCTCCAAGCCAGCCTTGGGCAGGAGAGCAGGCTAGATGGGCTGAGTGGCCTGCTTTGCGGATCAGGAAGAGGCATAACCTTCAACAACAACGACAACTTTCATTTGTATAGCAACCGGAACATAGAAATCATTCTTTCCAGTTGTATCGCAGCTCGGTCTGGGCTCCTGCTCTGCCCAAGACTGCAAGGAACTACAGAAGGTCGTGAATGTAGCCCAATCCATCACGCAAACCAGCCTCCCATCCATTGACTCTGTCTACACTTCCTGCTGCCTCGGCAAAGCAGCCAGAATAATCAAGGACCCCACGTACCCCGGACATTCTCTCTTCCACCTTCTTCTGTTGGGGAAAAGATACAAAAGTCTGAGGTCACGTACCAACCGACTCAAGAACAGTTTCTTCCCTGCTGCCATCAGACTTCTGAATGGACTTACCTCGCATTAAGTTGATCTTTCGCCGCACCCTGCCATGTCTGTATCACTACATTCTGTACCCTCTCCTTTCCTTCTCTATGAATGGTATGCTTCGTCTGTATAGCACGCAAGAAACAGTACTTTTCACTGTGTGTTAATACATGTGACAATAATAAATCAGATCAAATCAAACAGAGAGAAACATCCCAGGGTGCTTCATAGCTAGCGTAATCAGGCCACAGTTACACTGAGATGTGTAAGAGGTTACAGGAGTTGGTCAAAGGGAGAGGTTTTGAGGAGCACCTTAAAGGAGGAAGGGGGAGTGGAGAGGTTTAGGGAAGGAATTCCAGAGTTTCCGGAGGTTAGCTGAAGGCACAGCCAGTCGGACTCAGAGCTCAATGGGCTGTTCCCAGGGAAACACATCCAGATGTGTGGATGTGGTGCTGATGTCCAAAGATGTGCGGGTCAGTTTGATTGGCCATGTTAAATTGACCCATGTGTCAGGGGGATTAACAGGGTAAACGTGTGGGGTTACACAAGTCGGGCCTGGGTGGGATTATCGTTGGTGCAGACTCGATGGGCTGAATGGTCTCCTTCTGCTCTGTAGCGATTCTATAATTCTACGCTAAAGTTAAAGTTTATTTATTAGTCAAAGTAAGGCTTACATTAACACTGCAGTGAAGTTACTGTGAAAATCTCCTAGTCACCATACTCCAGGACCGGGTCAATGCATCTAACCAGCACGTCTTTCGGACAGTGGGAGGAAACCAGAGCACCCGGAGGAAACCCATGCAGACATGGGGAGAACATGCAGACCCCACACAGACAGTGACCCAAACTAGGAATCGAAGTTCAAAGGTTTTTGTTAAATGTCACAAGTAGGCTTACATTAACACTGCAATGAAGTTACTCTGAAATCCCCCTACTCGCCGCACTCTGGCACCAGGTCAATGCTCCTAACCAGCACGTCGTTCCGACTGTGGGGGGGGGGAAACCGGAGCGCCTGGAGGAAACCCGCGCAGACACGAGGAGAATGTGCAGACTCCACACAGACAGTGACCCAAGGCGGGAATTGAACCCAGGTCCCTGGCGTAGTGAGGCTAACCACTGCGCCACCATGCCGCCCAAAATGAAAACAGGGAGAGTGCGGACGCAGACCCCCACTACCACAAATTCTGCAGTCTGGTATCCCACATTGGGGGGCATTCCAGATGTCTCCACACCTGGAATGCAATGGGGTAGCCTCCTCCCGGGAGATGGACCTGCCTGATCATTGAATCTCCCCTGCCAGGGAGGTATAAGATCAGCTGGAAACTCTTTGATCTGCCCAAAACCTGCTGCTCATCCACTCCAAACTGTTGTCCTGGACAGAGTGTTACAAACAGACACATTCCAAAGTCCAGGACACACCAACACACAGGACAGCCACCACACAGGCACAATGGGTCAACCTTGCTGCTTAAGGCCTATTCATCCATTGTGCATTGACGGGCTGGTGACGGTAGAGACCCCACCTTGGGCTGAATGAGTGACGTTGGCTGGAATTCTCTGGCCGTTCACGCCCCAACACTGCTGGCAGCGAGAATGGAGAATTTGGCGCTCAGCCAAATCTCCATTCACAGCAGCGGGACTGGAAAATCCCAGCGGGCGAAGTTGGAGATCTCTGGCCATTGAATGAATATTGTGAAGATTAAGAGTGTTGCAATTGTACTGAGGCATCTCCGAGTGAAACTGTTTGGAGGAAAGCTGAATTTCATTACACTTTCTGATAATATTCGAGTGTTTTATAAGGCCCTTTTATAAATGGCTATAATATATTTTGGAGGAAAAAAGATAAGGCGCAGTTACCAATAACGGAGCAGTTCTTATTAGTGATACTCTAGAGGTCACAGTTGGAGGAGTTAAGTGTTGTGGAGGGTGGCAGGGTTTGAGGAGATTACAGAGAGAGACACCGTGCTGAGTTAGCTGACTTTAATTGAAAGCAGGCTTCAGCTTGAGGAAAGCAAAAATCAATGATGTTGATTGGTATGGAGTGATCATCGCTGCCTAAGTATCAGGTGAGGACATAATCCATGGCTGTCATATCATTCCTTAGAATCTGTGTGTGTGTGAGTGTGTGCCAAAGTGTGTGAATGTACATGTTTGGGTGTGTGTGTGTGTGTGTGTGAATGTACATGAGTGTGTGTGTGTGTGTCTGTGTGTATGTATGTGGGTGTGTGTGTGTTTGAGTGTGTGTGTGTCTGTCTGTCTGTCTCTGTGTGTGTGTTTGAGTGTGTGTGTGTCTGTCTGTCTGTCTCTGTGTGTGTGTTTGAGTGTGTGTCTGACTGTATGTTCTAACTGGCCCCTCTATCTCCCCCAGAGGCCTCAATATATCCAGGCTCCAGCTTCACTAACGTTTAGCAAACAGGTTGCAGGAACCAAAAGAGAAAAGAAAAGGCAGCACCTGCATTTATATAGCACCATCTGTGGCTTCAAACATCCCAAAACACTTTGCAACCAGTGCAGCACCCTTGAATGGCAGTCACTTGTTTAATGTGTGTGTGCACGTGTGTGTGTGTTTGTGTGGGTGTATGTGTGAGTGTGTGCCTGCGTGTGTGTGAGATTGTGTATGCCTGAATATGTGTGCGTGTCTGCGTCTGTGTCTGCATGTGAATGAGTGTGTCTGTGAGAGTGTGTGTATCCACGTGTGTGTGTGTGTGTCCACATGTGTGTGTGTGTGCGTGTGCGTGTATGTCTGTGTGTGTGTCCACGTGTGTGTGTGCATGTGTATGTCCATGCGTGTGTCCACGTGTGTGTGTGTGTGCGTGTGTGTGCATGTGTATGTCTGTGTGTGCGTCCACATGTGTGTATGTGTGTGTGTGTGTGTGTGTGTGTGCGTGTGTGTGTATAAATAAATAGCAACAGCAGAATAACTCCAGAGTTACATGAAGCTACAGTTCCAGAGGATTTGGTGAGAGTCTGTTCAAAAATATGCATATTCTGGGTTTCTCGATATCATCCTCAGGTGCTTGGTTCTGGTGAGGGAGTCACACCCTGAGTGGTTGTGTTAAAAAGCAGTTATAATGAGAACACTGTTAGACTTTCAGATCCCTCTGGGAAATTTTTCGATCTTTTTGCTGATTTATTTTAGTCAAAAGAGTATCACTGGGAGGGTTAAAGTGGCCACAGTTCCCTGAAGTGGACGGTGTCCGGGATTGTGGGGGACACCTATCAGAACAATGACTGTGGGCCAGGAATTTCCACACTGCTGGACTCTCCCTCATCCCATTTCAGTCTCTGGATCCACACAACGATTTGAATGCTGTGGTTGCCAACTCAGATTGGAAGTGTGCCTGGAGGTTTCATTGTGTAACATCCCACCTGGTAAAAATAAGCTTTACACAATATCCTCCCCCAACCTACCCTCTCCAATACTTTGTAAAAACAAAGTATTCACAGAAATGAAATAAACAAACACGCTGTCTCTCTCTCTCTCTCTCTCTCACACACACTTACACACACTCACACAAACACACACACTCACGCACAACACACACACACACACTCACTCACTCTCACACACACACACACTCACACGCACAAACTCACATTCACACACACTCACACACACATACTCACATTCACACACACTCACACACACACACGCACAACACACACACACACACTCACTCACTCACATACATACACACACACATGCACAACACACACACACTCACTCACTCACACACACACACTCACTCACTCACATACACACACACACACAAACACACACACACACTCACTCACACACACACACACGCACAACACACACACTCGCACAACACACACAAACACACACACACACGCACAACACACACACACGCACAACACACACACACACTCACACACAAACACACTCACACACACACTCACTCACACGCATTCACTCACACACACTCACGCACAACACACACACACACTGACACACAAACACACTCACACACAAACACACACACACACTCACTCACACACACTCACTCACAGCACACACACACAGACACACAAACACACACACACAAACACACACTCACTCACACACACTCACTCACAGCACACACACACACTGACACACAAACACACACACACACGCATACTCACTCACAGCACACACACACACTGACACACAAACACACTCACACACAAACACACACACACACTCACTCACACACACTCACTCACAGCACACACACACACTGACACACAAACACACTCACACACGCATACTCACACACAAACACACACACGCACTCACACACACACACATTCACACACACACCCATTCACTCACACACATACACACACACTCACATTAAATTGCCCCTTAGGGTGGGATTTTCCAGCCACGCCCACCCCAAAACTGGAAAAACGTGCCCGAGGCCGACAGACTTTCCATGGTCTGCTCCTCACTCACTACGATTCCCGTGGCAGTCAGAATGGGAAAGTTCTCCCTTTGGTGTCCAAAGGTGTCTCAGTTAGGGGGATCAGCAGGGTAAATCCATCAGGTTATGGGGATAGGCCAGGGGCAAAATATAAAGTAGGTTCGGTGCAGGCTTGATGGGCCGAATGGCCTCCTTCTATGCTGCAGAGATCCTGTGATTGGATGATAACTCACTCCTTCTTCCCTCATTTGGGGCAGCACGGTGGCACACTGATTGGCACTGCTACCTCATTGCACCAGGGACTTGGGTTCAAGTCCCAGCTTGGCTCACTGTCAGCGTGGGTTTCCTCCCACAGTCTGAAAGACGAGCCGGTTGGGGTGCATTGGCTGTGCTAAATTCTCCCTCGGTGTACCCGAGCAGGCGCCGGAGTGTGGATTTTCACAGTAACTTCATTGCGGTGTGAATGTAAGCCTACCTGCGACACTAACGAATAAATAAATGTCGAACTTTAGTGCCTCTGGACTGGACCTAGCCCTGACAGAGAGAGCTGAGGGGGAGCTCCACGGGCCGGTCCACACTCGTTCTCTGCGCGCAGATGTTGACGGACCGGGCTGAGTGCCGCAGAGTTTCCTCTTTATTCCGATTCAGGACGTAGCGGCCGGCTCTGCAACTCATTCAGTCGGAATTTCTGGATACGGGGAAGAGTTTGTCGACTGGTCTGAGTGTCCTCCTGCTGCCGATTTGTGCGTTCGATTACTTACCGCTTGGCACGCGCTTCTTTGGTTGTGGGCGCGGTGGTGGGCGCACCCGATCTGTTCTTCCCGTTGCCGCAAGGATCGGACTTCCCTGGCAGGAAGAGATCAAGGCTTCCTCATCCAAACTGGCGCGGTGCCAGCAGCCAGCAGGATTGTGCAGACTGCGACAATAGCCCGCCTCTGCCAAGGGAGAATTCTTATTCTAAAATGTTGTAACATTTTGGAGCTGGATTTTCACAGTAACTTCATTGCCATGTTAATGACACTAATAAATAATCTTAAAACCTGGGCTTAATCCACACGCCCGAATCAATAATCCCGAAACGTGAATTCACGCACCCCAGCAGGACAGCTGAGGAATTTTAATCGAGTTGATTAAATAAGCCTGGGGTTAAAGGAACGGTGGGTGGGATTTTCCAGCCCTTTCCGCCGGTGGGATTTTCCGTACCCGCCAAAGTCGACTCCCACCACGGGCTCTCCAGTGGCGAATGTATAATCACCATCGAATTCGGTGGGTCTGGAAATCACCCCCCCTCCCCCCCAACTCCCCCCCCCCCCCCCCCCCACCCCCAGGCCGATGGTGAGCATCTCCACCGGGGCAAACACACCACCTCCGGGCACTGGAGAATTCCGCCTGGAACCTCTGCGTCTCCCAGATTGTTGGACAGTGCCTTCTGGTTCATTAACGCCACCCAGTTGGGAATGGAGGTGGGTGATTTAACAGTTACTTGGAAGGCCTAGCTCAAAGCTGTGTTCCAGAGATGTGCAGGTTCAGTGGGTTGGCCATGCTAAATTGTCCCTTAGTGTCCAAAGATGTGTAGGTGGATTACAGGGAGTAAGTGCGTAGGGTTATGGGGAGAGGGCCTGGGTAAGATGCTGTGTTTGAGAGTTGGTGCAGTGTAGATGGGCCAAATGGCCTCCTACTGCACTGTAGGGATTCCATGATTCTAAAAGTTGGAGCCTGAGTTCTCAGCAATGAAATTAGGAAACATGTCTTCACATGAAATGTGGCAGAGGTTTACAACTCTTCCCAGAATAAGGTGATTGGTCTTTTTAAAACTGGGATTGATGGATGGGAATTTAAAGCACTGAGTGCCTGAGGTGAACATGAGAGGAGGAGGAGTTGTCCCTGGTGTCCTGTCCAATGATTATCCCTCAACTACCAACGCCAGACCGGATGATCTGGTCATTATCACCTTGCTGCTTGTGGGATCTTGCTGTGCGCAAACTTCCTACAGCATTTCTTTGCCGATTGGAAGTTATTCATTTCTTGTTGGCATTGCAACCACGGCTTCCAACTATATCATGCCTTTAACAGCATGAAATGTCCCAAAGGGGCTTCACAAGAGCATTACAAAGCAAAGTTTGACCTTGAACCAAATAAGGGGATATTAAGTTTAAAGTTTATTTACTAGTGTTACAAGTAGGCTTACAATAACACTGCAATGAAGTGATTGTGAAAATCCCCTAGTTGCCACACTCCGGAGCACACTTAGAGAGAATTTAGCACGGCCAATGCACCTAATCCACACGCCTTTCCAACTGTGGGCGAAAACCCACGCAGACACGGGGAGAACGTGCAGATTCCGCACAGACAGTGACCCAAGCCAGGAATCGAACCCAGGGTGCCTGGTACTGTGAGGCAGCAGCGCTAACCCCTGTGCCACCGTGCTGCACAAAGTAGGTTTTAAGGAGTGTCTTAGGGGAGGGAGGTGGGAGGTGGAGGGAAGGGAGCTCCAGAGCTTGGAGCCAAAGTAACTGAAGGCACAGTTGCCAAGTGTGGAGCAATTAAGATTGGGAATGCACAAGAGGCCAGTATGAGGGGAGAGCACACATCCCAGAGGGTTAGGGAGTTGGAGGAGAATCCAGGGAGGGGTGAGGCCATGGAATATTTGTGAACAGCATTGCAAATGTTAAAATCAAGGCAACAATGATGACATAAAAATGTATTGAATTAGCTGCACAGTAATCGGAGACAGCCTGAGGTTACAATACCTGTTAGATAAATGAAAATAACTTAGCCTCACTGTACCTTGGATGTAAACCTATTTCTAGTTAAGGTATATCTTGCCTCTCCTAAGCTATATAATTAATTTGATCTTTTTCCACTATCCGCACCTCCCTCCAATGGCAAACCTGTACTGAGGAAATTGGCATAAAGCCCAACTGGATCAGTGATGTGCCGTAGAGGAGGAAATCTGTGCTTACCCAGGTGGGATCTATACATAACTACATCCCAAACCAGTGTAGGAGTCTTTCATCTCCCCTGTTTAGTGTCCCTTGAATCAAAGCCACTGTAACAGCAGAGGCTGGGGGAGTTCCAGAAGGCAGCCCACCACAGCATTGAAAAGGATCTTGGGGGATAGGCAGTAACACTGGCTTTGCTTGCTCCGCGAGTGATTTTTTTAAAAATAAGCCCCCTGCCGTCATCACTCTGGGAATGACGGAAGGCCGTTCTGCCTCTCTGAAACTGTGGGAAAATGTCAATTTGCAAATGTCAATTTGAGTCAAAACTTTGACAAATCAAGGTGTAACCTGTCCAACCTGTAACTGAAGTTGTGTCTCAGGTGGAGCAGGGTGCAGCCAGAGGGCAGACACCAAAACATTCACTCCCTAACCTCGCCACCAGATACGACTGGAGTCCTGGAGAGACAGAATCACTAACAAAGTGAAATAGTTCCGCACTGAGAATGTAGAACAAACGCCAGCCAACATAGAATCCCTACAGTGCAGTAGGAGGCCATTTGGCCCACCAAGCCTGCACCGACCACAATCCCAGCCAGGCCCTATCCCTCTAACCCCACCCTAGCTAATCCTCCTGACACCACTGGACGATTTAGCATGGCCAGTCCAACTAACCCGCACATCTTTGGACTGTGGGAGGAAACCGGAGCACTCAGAGGAAACCCACGCAGACACGGGGAGAATGTACAAACTTCACGCAGATAGTGAGCCAAGCCAGGAATTGAATCCCTGTCTCTGACGCTGTGAGGCATCAGTGCTAACCGCCGTGCCACTGTGGCATTGGGGTGAAGTGGATGCAGCTAATGTAAAGTGCACAGTAGCACAGTGGTTAGCACTGCTGCTTCACACCTTCAGGGTCCTGGGTTCGATTCCTGGTTCAGGTCACCATCTGTGTGGAGTTTGCACATTCTCCTCGTGACTGCGTGGGTTTCCTCCGGTTTCCTGCCACAGTCCAAAAATGTGCGGGTTAGGTTGATTGGCCGTGCTAAGACATTGTCCTTTGATATCTAGGGATGTGTAGGTTAGAGGGATTAGTGGGTGTAATAAGTAGGGATATGGGGGTAGGGCCTGGGTGGGATTGCGTTCGGTGCAGACTTGATGGGCCGAAGGGCCTCTTTCTGCACTGTAGGGTTCTATGTTCTATGTAAAGTAACAAGCCTCAAGCAGTCCTTCCCCATTGCATTCACAGCCACTCCTCCACCCACTGCCACCAGTCACACTAGTACCTCCGTAGGTTTCTCCCAGATGTTCCGGTTTCCTCCCACAGTCAGGATAGCACGGTGGCACAGTGGTTAGCACAGCTGCCTCATCTGCGCCAGGGACCCAGGTTCAATTCCCAGCTTGCGTGACTGTCCATGTGGAGTCTGCACATTCTCCCCGTGTCTGCGTGGGTTTGCTCCGGTTTCTTCCTACACTCTTGAAAGACCTGCTGATTAGGTGCATTTACCCGAACAGGCACCGGACTGTGGCGACTAGGGGAATTTCACAGCAACTTCATTGCAGTGTTAATGTAACCCTTACTCGTGACTAATAAATAAACTTTACCTTACCTTTTTACTTTACAGTGCAAAAGACGTGCTGGTTAGATGGATCGGCCAGGCTGAATTCTCCCTCAGTGTACCCGAACAGGCGCCGGGGTGTGGCAACTAGGGGATTTTCACAGTAACTTCATTGCAGTGTCAATATAAGCCTACACGTGACACTAACAAATAAATTTTAACTTTGCTTTATCTGACACTTCTTTGCGGAGAGTTGTGTGGGGAATTAGTCTCTCCAGGCCTTGCTGATGACCATCGCCTCCTCATGGCGCCAAGCCAATATCACGAGACTGAAAAAAGCACCTGCAGCTTTTGCGCAAGAGTGGGTTACACAGCACAGCTGCCACACTCTGCGGGAGTGAGTGCGGAGCAGTCTCTCGCATGCCTGGCTCCAGCCTACCGCTCATTCCCGGCAGGGGAATTCTCGCCATTTAGGAAATGGAAGGGTTTTACACGAAATGCTTTTTTTTTCTCTTTTGTGTCAAGCCGGTTCCTGTGAAAATCCCACCCTTTGTGTTTTTCTTTCCTCTTTTAGACACTGGTGGCAGGCTCTTATTACGGTCCACTGTTGCTCAAGGAACATTCGTCAGATGTTAACTCACTGAAGGAGCAGAGTGGGCTGCTTTCAGGAAAATTAGTTTCGGAAACTCTGCCTCTTTCTTTTTCGGGAAGGAGAGGAGTCACAGAGGACCACCCCCCCCACCCCGACCCCCCCATTTCAGTCTTCATGGTGACAGTGTCTGAGGAAACGTCTCGGGCATAGTTGACGTTTCAAGTTATGTTCTCAGGAGCGGGAAGAACGCTCGTCCTAACCTCCCTCTCTCCCCCCGCCCGAATCCCTGGGAACTCTGGAGGAGCAGCCTATAGCGACATTCCTCATTCTCTCGGAATGTCAGAGATGGGGGCTCATCCCAAATCACGGGCCTGGGGCCTTCCCAAATAATAAGGGCGAACGTTCCTCTCCCAGTAAGCTAAGAAAGGACTCAGGACACCGCCAAAACTGTTCACAGCCAGCAAAGTGCTTTTGCTTGGCAAAGGGCAAGTCACTTGGCCACGATCTCATTGCTGCTGGTGGGATCTTGCTGTGCCACCGACATTACGACACTGGGTGGGATTTTCCAGCCATTTCCGGTGGTGGGATCTTCCAGTCCCGCTGAAGCCCACCACCCCCCCCCCCACCTCCCCCAAGCCCCGCCAGCAGGATGTTTTCCAGCAGCAGTACGTCATTGGCTGCTGGCAGGATCTACCAGCCCCGCCGATGTCTCCGGCGTTTTGGGTGGTTCGCAGCATCCGCCACCGGGAAACCTGCCGCGTGGGGGTGGGGGTGTGGAGTGCGGGTCGCTATCGGTGGGACCGGAAGATCTCGCCAGCAGGAAGGGCTGGAAAATCCCGACTAAAATGTCAAAATGCTGGTGGCATTATCGGCGAATGGTGCACAGCAAGATCCCACCAGCAACAATGAGATCGTGGCCAGCTGGTCTGTCTTTTTGTAGTTGGTTCAGTGTCGGATGTTGGCCAAAATACCCAGGGATAGAATGATAAAATCCTACAGTGCAGAAGGAGGCCATTCAGCCCACCATAGAACCATAGAATCCTACAGTGCAGAAGGAGGCCACTTGGCCCATTGAGTCTGCACTGACCACAATCGGACACAGGCCCGATCCCCATAACCCCATGCATTTACCCTCGCTAGTCCCCCTGACAATCTGGGGGCAATTTAGCATGGCTAATCCACCTAACCTGCACATTTTTGCACACCGATAACTCCCCTGCTCTTTCTGGGGAGAGGGTGGCCAGGGCCTCAGTCTAGCACCACTGCCTAGGGATGACTGTCAGAATGTAACCGGTGATAACATTGAATCTGTTGTGGTGTGACCAAGCTGTGAGGGTCAGCTGACCCACTAAACCATGTAACCAATGGCAGAGTGATGTGACGGTCAGCTGACTCAGTATAAATTAGAACCTGTTGGGAACTGTGGGGCACTTGGAAAAGCCTAGGGTGAGGTCTCAAGTGTTGGAGTAATGAAGTTTCTTTATTAAACTTTTTCTTTGATTTATAAGTTGGAGTAAATTTTTATTGTTTGTACTGGGAGAATTCCTTCTGGGTCAACAATGTCATTATCAACTGAACTGCAGCCCCGACCAGGTTGGAGCAGAAACACAGCAAGACAGCCGGCATGTATATCTCAGACACGTCATGATCTTTAAATATAATTTTTAACGAGGCATGTGTAAGGTGCCAGAAGGCTAATAAAAGAGTAAGTGCTTGTCACATCATTGTCTGTTTTCTGGATAAAAGTCTAACGCTTGTGAATGTTGAACATCTGTGATTATCCAGGTCGGTTCCAGTGAGTTATTCCTGGGAATGTCCTGCTGTCCATCTTCCTGCTGGGAATGCTCCAAGGAGAGTTAAAGGTTGCTGAAATCAGTTCAAAGTGCTGAGCTTTTTTAATAGTTTGCCATGAGACGTGAGTGTGGTCCTAAAGATAACCAGCTCCTTATGGGCCCCTCTCATTGCAGAGTCTTTCTGGAAGTTGTAAATATTTTCTCGGCAACTGGGATTTCTCCTGCCCACTCCTCTCTTCTCCCTCTGATGTTGACATATTGTTATATCGGCGGGAGGGGTGAGGGGACGTGGGGGGTGTGTGTGTGTGGAGGGGTACGGGGAAAGTACAGTGTAGCCCATTCCCCAAGTGTACCTTAGACCATAAGGCCATAAGACGTAGAAGCAGAATGAGGCCACTCGGCCCATCGAGTCTGCTCTGCCATTCAATCATGGCTGATTCTTTTCTCATCCCCATTCTCCTGCCTTTTCCCCAAAACCCTGATCCCCTTATTAATCAAGGACCTATCTATCTCTGTCTTAAAGACACTCAGTGACCTGGCCTCCACAGCCTTCTGCGGCAAAGAGTTCCACAGATTCCCCATTCCCTGGCTGAAGAAATTCCTCCTCATCTCTGTTTTAAAGGATTGTCCCTTTAGCCTGAGGTTGTGCCATCTGGTTCTAGTTTTCCCTACGAGTGGAAACGTCCTCTCCGCATCCACTCTATCCAGGCCTTACGGTATCCTGTAAGTTTCAATAGGACCCCCTTAGCTCTGCTAACTGCAATAGGGGTAAGTAACCCTCATTTCTTACACTTCCTAGAGTCAAACAGCATCCTGTCCGTTCCTCCAAGATGCCCACTCTGTATTTTTTTTGATGGAATAATTGCGATTGTGCAAGGATTTGAGAATATGTTTAAGTTTTAAATCTAAAATGTATTTATTAGCGTCACATTAAGCTTTTGTTAACACTGCAATGAAGTTACTGTGAAAATCCCCCCGTCGTCACGCTCCGGCGCCTGTTCAGGTACGCTGAGGGAGAATTTAACACGGCCAATGCGCCTAACCTGTAGGAGGAAAGTAGAGCGCCCGGAGGAAACCCATGCAGACATGGGGAGAACGTGCAAATTCCGCACAGACAGTGACCCAAGCCGGGAATCGGCCCCAGATGCGTGAGTGGAGTTGAGTCCATGTTAATATCAGTCATGATCTTATTGAATGGCAGAGCAGGCTCAAGGGGGCCAGATGGCCGACTCCTGCTCCTGGTCCTTATGTTCCTCTCACAGTCGAAAGATAGTGGATTGGCCTTGCTAAATTGTCCCTTTAGTATCGGGGGAATTAGCTAGGGTAAATATGTGGGGTAAAGGGGATAGAATGGGATTATGATTGGTGCAGACTCAATGGGCCAAATGGCCTCCTTCTGCACTGTAGGGATTGTATTTTATTCTACCATTTTGCAGAATTCCTGCAAGTAATACGCACAATGTTTTTTCACAGCTCACCTCGTCTAAACTGGAAATGTGTTTGATCTTTCAACTGTACCTCCCAAACCCTGAAGAACAAGAGGAGCGGATAGGTGGGAACACCAGCACCTGAACATTCCCCTTCAAGACAGACACCATCCTGTCGCTGGGTGAAAATCCTGGAACTCTCTCCCTAACAGCACTGTGGGTGTACCTACCCCACCTGGACTGCAGCGTTTCGAGGAAGTGTCTCATCACCACCTTCCCAATGGCAATTAGGGATTGGGAATGAATGCTGGTCTTCTCTACCCAGTGAGTCATTCTGATTTGAAATACTTGGCCGATACAGTGAGGGTTTCCAAAAACAATTTGGATAACCGGTCTAGAAAGAAAATTTGCGGGGTCTTCAATGCTGGAGCAAAGCAATAGCTCGAATTGAGTCTGCACATTCTCCCCAAGTCTGCTTGGTTTCCTCCGAGTGCCTCTTCCCATATTCCAAAGATGTGTGGGTTACCTTGATTGGCCATGCTGGATTGCCCCTTAGTGTCAGGGGGATTAGCAGGGTAAATATATAGGGTTATGGGGATGGTGCCTGGGTGGGATTGTCGTTGGCACTCAGTGGGCTGAGTGGCCTCCTTCTGCACTGTAGGGATTCCATAAAACCGGTCATTGTCACATTATTGAGTGTTGCTGTGCACCATCATAGTTCCTACACCACAACACTTCAATAGTATTAGAGTGGCGAACCTCCCACTGTTGTGCAAGGTGTGAAAAATAAAGGCAAGTCTTTCTTGTTGCTCATTTTTGCATCGACCAGTTGCACTGTGACTGCACAGGTCCACCCAGCTTCAGTCACACAGAGGGTTGTATCCAGAGTGGGTGGGTGAAAGTTAGAGAAAGAGTGAGTAAGAAAACCGAAGGGAGTTAAAATCACGCAAGGTTTTGATCAGAAAGCCGGCTGCTGACTCTGCCAAACACCCCAGGAGGGCAGAGGTTGGTGGAGATCCCTCGTTAGCATGTCCCTCATTAGCATGTCCCTCATTAGCATGTCCCTCGTTAGCATGTCCCTCATTAGCATGTCCCTCATTAGCATACCAAGTGACTGGACCAAGTGACTGAAACAAGATCCCGTTTCAACAAAATCAAAAGCTATTCCCAGCGCCCGTGTGAGAGGAAATACCTGAACTGGTTTCAGCGTAACACAGATTTTTCTCAGAGGACAGGATTTCCTCCTGCCTGTTTGCAAAGTGCCAAGCACTCAGGCCTGAATCTTGCTCCGGTTTTTCTCAGTAAATCAGCGTCAGTGCTTACAAAATGATTTCACATCCTCACCTCGAAGCCTGTGCTTCTGCATTACCTCATGGCAACAGTTCAACACCAGGCTCATTTCTGCTTTACCAATCATCTCAACCTTTGACATCAATCGTTTAACGCACTGTTGCCACATCAGAGGATTGGTATGCCTCCCTGTTTTATTTATTTGTGTGTATCTATCACTCCTTAAAAATTCATCCTTGTGTGTTTATGCATTTCTCTGTGTGTTCACCCATGTATCTGTGCACACATGATACGTGTGGCATACGTGCGCACTTGCAACGCGTACAATAAGTTTTTAATGGTTTGTTTACTCGTGTCACGACTAGGCTTAGATTAACACTGCAATGAAGTTATTGTGAAAATCCCCCAGTCGCCACACTCTGGCGCCAGTTCGGGTACACTGAGGGAGAATTTAACATGGCCAGTGCACCTCACCAGCACGTCTTTCGGACTGTAGGACGAAACCATAGGAAACCCACGCAGACACGGGGAGAACGTGCTGACTCCATAAAGACAGTGACCCAAGTGAGTTGAGTCCGAGTCGCTGGCGCTGTGAGGCAGCAGAACTAACAGCAATTCACATATTTTCAGACCCAGTCTCATTTAAAGAGACGTGTCTAGTAGCTCTTCACACTAGGATGATTGTTACGAACCAACTGAACCTGAGTGTCAGTGTGTCTTGCACATTACGCAGTGTGGTGTGACTTACGCACCTCACTGCGACACATTGATGAGTGGAGCTCAGTGTTGGTCCTATTTGACTCCAGCATTCTGCAACCAATGCTCACACCAGCCGGTGACTCATTTCTCCACTGGTCTGGTTTTGCGGAATGCTTTAAAAATGAACCCAGCCCAGAGGAGGAACACATTTATCCCATTCCCTCTCTGTTAGTCATGGAGGAATCATACACATGAGTTACTGCGGATTAGACAACGAGTAAGTCAGGGTTTTCTTTATTAGCTGTAAATAGTGTTCCATCATGTTTACGGTGAAGATAAGGACGCCATTAATTAGCACCATTTTCCGTGTGGTCAGTGTGGCTACATGCCTGACAGGTAGAGGACATAAATTACCACACAGCAATGGCTGCTATCGAGAGCAATGCAGTCTCACCAGGATGCTACTCGGTGACTTAATGCAAAGAACCTTGCGGGCAATGTCCTCACTGATGGTTTTTAGTAACAGACTACAGCTATTCACCAATACCTTTCCACGCAGAGAACGGTGAGAGCCTGGAACGTACTGCCAGAGGAGGTGGTGAAACAGGCGCAGTTAGCAACATTTAAGAGGCATCTGGATGAGTCCATGAATAAGAAAGGAATAGAGGGAAACAGACTGAGTAAGGGCAAGTTTTTTTCTTAAATTTAGTTAGGGCATCAGAGATTCATAGAATCAGTACAGTGCAGAAGGAGGCCATTCACCCCATCGAGTCTGCGCCGACCACTATCCCACCCAGCCGCTATCCGCGTAGCCCCATGTGTTTACCCTGCTAATGCCCCTGACACCAAGGGGCAATTTAGCACGGCCAATCCATCTAACCCGCACATCTTGTGGCAGGAAACCGGAGCATCCAGAGGAAACCCACGCAGGCACTGGGAGAATGTGCGAACTCCACACAGACAGTGACCCAAGCTGGGAATCGAACCAAGGTCCCTGGCACCGTGAGGCAGCAGTTTTAACCACTGTGCCACCGTGCCAACCCATCATGATTGGCATGGGCATGGAGCGCCGAAGGGCCTGTTCCTGTGCTGTACTTTTCTCTGTTCTTTGAAACAAAGCCCTGTGCTGTTGTCCATTAACACATCCAGTGAGACCTAGTGTTGGCCTTGATGGTTACAGTAAAATGGCATCACTTTATTCACATTTGAGTAGTTTCCAGCCCCTCCCCTACAAAAGTTCATATTTAATCTTTCATGAGATGTGGGCAACACTGGCAAGTCCACCATTTATTGCACATCCTTAACTATCCTTGAACAGATTAGCATGCTAGACCAGTTAAAACTAGGACAATTAACAGTCAGCCACATTGCTGTGGCCCTGGAGTCACATGTAGGCCAGATCAGGTAAAGACAGCAGATTTTCTGGCTCTGCTATTAAGCCAATTGGTTTTTATAAGAATCACTAATTAGTGTCAAGGTCATCATTAGACTAGCTTCCAATTCCAGATCTACTAATTAATTGAACAGTTGCATTTTTTCACCCTTTAGAAAGGGGCGGCACGGTGGCAGAGTGGTTAGCACTGCTGCCTCACAGCGCCAGGGACCTGGGTTCGATTCCAGCCTCGGGTCACTGTGGGTGTGGAGTTTGCACATTGCCCCCGTGTCTGTGTGGGTTTCCTCCCGCATCCAAAAATGTGCGGGTTAGATGGATTGATCATGATAAATTGTCCCTTAGTGTCAGGAGATTAACAGGGTAAATGAATGGTGTTATGGGGATGGGACCTGGGTGGGATTGCTGTCGGTGCAGGTTCGATGGGCCGAATGGCCTTCTTCACTGTAGGGTTTCTATGATTTCTATGAATGTAAATCCGAACAGCCACCACGGTGGAATTAGAACCTGCGTTTACCAGAGCATTAGCTTGGGCGTCAGGATTACCAATGCAGTGAGATTATCACTATGCCATCATGTCCTCCCAGGATTTGGCCATAGCTCTCCTCAGTGGCCATGGAAGGTGAACATAAGAAATAGGAGCAGGAGTAGGCCAAATAGCCGCTCGAGCCTGCCCCGCCATTCAATAAGATCATGGCTGATCTGAAATGGATCAGTTCCACTTACCCGCCCGCTCCCTATAACCCTTAATTCCCTTAGCGATCAGAAATCTATCTACCTGCGACTTAAATACATTTAACGAGGTGGCCTCCACTACTTCAAGGGGCAGGGAATTCTGAAGATTAGCTACCCTCTGGGAGAAGAAGATCCTCCTCAACTCTGTTCTGAATTGACTCCCCCTTATTTTGAGGCTGCGCCCTCTAGTTCTTGTTTCCTTTCTGAGTGGAAACAAGTGGAACAGTGTTAGTCAGCTATGTGAATGAGAGTCTGGGCTCACTCCTTCTCTGCACCAACAACTCACAGCCATAACTGGGGGCTGCAGCAAAATGAGACATGGAGTCAAAGCTTCCCACTTTGCAATCATCAGCTCAGTGTGAATCACTGTGGCACCGCACTGCTCCTCATCTGGGACACACATTTGAATCTCATGGTCAGAATATTTTTAAAATCTGTGAATAAACAGAAGCTGATGTCGCTGATCACAAAGCCGTTCGATTGGGGTAAAAACCTAAACTGGTTGTTCAAAATCTTCTTGGAGGGGGAAACCTCCCATCCTGGGTGGCACAGTGGGTCAGCACTGCTGACTCACAGCGCCAGGGACCTTGGTTCGATTCCTGCCTCGGGTCACTGTCTGTGTGTGGCGTCTGCGCATTCTCCCCATTTGTGCATGGGTTTCCTCCGAGTGCTCCCACAGTCCAAAGATGTGAGGGTTAGGTTGATTGGCCATGTTAAATTGACCAGAGTGTCAGAGGGATGAGCGAGGTAAATGTGAGGGTTGTGGGAATAGGGTCTGGACGGGATTGTGATCAGTGCAGGCTCAATGGGCCAAATGACCTCCTTCTGTACTGTAGGGATTTTATTTTTCTATGGATTCTTAGCCGAGCTTGACCTATATGTGACTCCAGTCCCACAGCAGTGGGTTGATTTTTATTGATGTGGAAATGCCGGCGTTGGACTGGGGTAAACATTAGTAAGAAGTTTCACAACACCAGGTTAAAGTCCAACAGGTTTATTTGGTAGCACAAGCCACTAGCTTTCCAAGCACTGCTCACCTGATGAAGGAACGGTGCTCCAAAAGCTAGTGGCTTTTGCTACCAAATAAACCTATTTGACTTTAACCTGGTGTTGTGAAACTTCTTACATTGATTTTTAATGCCCAACAAGATATTGACTGCTGATCTGTGCCCCTCATTATTTTATAGAGCTCCGTAAGGTCACCCCTCAGCCTTCTAAGCTCCAGGGGAGAAAAGTCCCAGTCTACCCAGCCTCTCCTCATAACTCAAACATTTTAATAAATTTGCATATGTTTAAACAGCTTCCCTGCCATCTGATCCCTTCACCTAAAGAATCCCCCTCACCGATGTGAAAAAACATGAAGCAGGGAAGAGGAAACCATCAGAAGTGCAAAGTTAAGCGTAGCTCCCTTGAACAGAGGGACATGCCTTGGCACTGACCCCTGGCACTGCTCCCTTGGCACTGCCCTTGAAGCCCTGGACACTGCCACCCTGTCACTGTGGGGCACTTTGACATATGAGTGGGGGAAAGAAAGAGAGGATTGCCTTGGTTTTTGCATGAGTTGGGGCCAGTTCCCCCATATCAGTGAGGTGGTTGTTAGGTGGGGGGGGGTTGGTTCCCTGTATCAGTGTGGGGTAGGGTGGGGGGTGCGGTTGGCAGGCAGGGAGTACCCCTGTGCTTGTTGAGGGAGGGTAGGGTTGGCCCAGTTCTCTCTTTGGGCAGTGGGGGGCTGTTTGCATGTTGGGAAGAGTTGCCTAATGTCTGTTTGAGGTTGACTCAGTTCTTGTGGGTTGGGGTTGGATTCCCCTTAACAGTGCGGGGGGGGGATGTTCCCCATATCAGTATGTGAGGGGGGGGGGGGTGAGTGGTTGTCCCAGTACAGAGCCAGTTGTCCCCCCACCCCTGCCAGCACAGAACGCCACCTTGAGAACGATTGGCCCTTCCATTCCTGGCTTGGATACTCAAAAAAAGATTTCAGCTAGTGGTGTCTCCGTGCTGACAGGGACGAGAGGGATTTCTCAGGCTGATGTGAGGAGCAGACTGGTTTGGGAGAAAGCATGAAACGGCCACAGGCAAAATACAAGTTGTCAACGTGAAAAGATAAAGTTCAGTTTGGGTTTCACTTGTGAGAGGGTGGATGCCCTCCTTCTTCAGATGACACTGTTGGGGGTGATTCACTCAACCTTTGAAATTAGCCATGTAGGCAACATTACAGATTGCTATCTCTGTGTGTTTTGGGTGAGGGGGTGGGGTGGGGAGTGGGGGGGGGGATGTCGTGCAGTTTATAAATGACAAATCTGAACCCTCCAGTCGGCATTTCCAATTTTGCGGGACCACAGATAACAAAACTGCTTTTTTTTTTGAGAAAGGAAAACTGATCTGTGTAAAAGTGAGATTGCCAAACTGCTTAAAAAAAAACAGCCTCGCCCCCTCACCTAGCAGAGCTCACAAGCGTTGGACGCCTCAGAGCATTTTGAGCCAATGGAGAAGAGTGGGGTCGCCATTGCAATATAGAAAACATGGCGGCCAATGCGCGCGCGCAGCGAGATCCCACGGACAGCAACGTGATCGTGAGCAGGCAATCTGGCTTTAACGTTGGGCGCAATCAGAAGTCTCTCAACGCCAGGTTGAAGGCCAACAGGTTTATTTGGTAGCACAAGCCACAAGGTCCCGGAGCGCTGCTCAGATGAGCGGGAGTTGTGTTCACAAAGAGGGCTTATAAAGGCACAGGTTAAAGTCCAACAGGTTTATTCGGAATCACGAGCTTTCGGAGCGCTGCTCCTTCATCAGGTGAGTGGAGAGTTGGGTTCACAAACAGGGCATTTCTAGATAGAGACTCAGTTACAAGATAATGGTTGGGATGCGAACCTTTACAGGTAATCAAGTCTCTGCAGGTACAGACAGTGCGAGCGGAGAGAGGTGTGAATTGTCTCAAACCAGAACAGTTAATAGGAACTTGACCATCAGTTTTTGTTCAGCCATTCTGCGTTGTCGTGGATTGTGAAGGCCGCCTTGGAGAACGCTTACCAGATTTCAATGAGAGTGACTGAGGGATAAATATTGGTTGGGACACAGGGAATAACTCCCCTCTTCTTTCTTTGAAACAATGCCCTGGGGTCTTTTACTCCAGAGATTGACAAAGCAACATCTTCTCTCTTAAATCTGCCACTTACTTGTGGACATGTGACGCTCAAATAATAGCCGGCTTCACTATTTTGATGCAAGACTGATGAGTATGCAAAAAAGAAAGAGTCTGCATTTAGGTGGCGCCTTTCGCACCCTCAGGAAATGAGTGTGGGTAGACAATTGCCCCTTGAAAAGAGATGGCTGCTTGTCGGAGCTTGTTGTTCCCACATTGGCCGGTACATAGAAATAGCCAGGTCATAGAATTGCTACTGAGCAGAAAGAGGCCATTTGGCCCATTGTGCCCAACTATCCCCGTAACCCCGCATATTTACCTTACAAGCCCCCATCGCATTTAACATAGCCAATCAATCCAACTTGCCCATCTTTAGAGTATGGGAGGAAACAGGGATAATGTGCAAACTCCATACAAACAGACAGTCACCCAAGGCTGAAATTGAACCTGGGCTTCTGGTAGTGTGAGGCAGCAGTGCTAACCACCGCGCCACTGTGCCCTCCTCCAGATTTGCCACGTCACAACAGTAACTACAACTCAGGGAACCTTCATTGGCTGTGAAAAGCTTTGGGATGCACTGGGTTTATGAAGGGTGCTGTCGGGATACACATCCTTCCTTTTACAAAGAACGCATCGCTCCCCAGATTCTGAAATTTCACGGGGCTTCCCGTGTACCTGGGACGAATTCATGCAAATAGGAGCACCTCGTCAGTGTGACTGCTTGAAAGGGAGGAAGGAAAACACATCAGTAAAGCAATTGTCAGAACATTGAATGTATTGAAGAGGCGGCTGGGTATAGCACTTGGGGCGGAAGGGATCAAAGATTACGGGGAGAAAGCAGGATTAGGCTATTGAGTTGGACAATCAGCCATGATCGTGATAAATGGTGATGAAGGGTGGAATGGCCTCCTCCTGCTCTTATCTTCTATGTTACTTACTAATACGAGAAGTGGGACATTACTAAGGTGCTACACTGTTTGTATTTTATTTGTGTTAACTACTTGCCGACGGATGCTGTCATTATGAATCTAACTCACATCTACAATATCAGATAAGATTCCATCACTGAGCCAAGATGAAACTGAAGCAAAGCAACGAACGATGTTATCAGCATTTCCCCTATATTCTGACCCAGTGGTTGAAGATAAGAGGAAAATGATGAGCCGCAAAGTGACTTGTATTATTGACCACGAACATCTCTGTCGTGCTGTGTCCTTTCGGGTTACAAAATAACTTACTTCCACTAGCACTGCAGCAAGTGACAAGACGCTGGTCTCCACTCCTGCAACAACACTTTGCATCTCTACGGCACCTTTAATACTGTAAAATATCCCAAAGTCATTCATAGGGATGCAATTGGACACTGAGACCAAGCCAAAGAAAGGAGACGTTGGGACTAAAAGCTCAGTCGCAGAATTGCTATAGCGCAGAAAGAGGCCATTCAATCCAAATAGTCTGCACCAACTCTCCAACAGAGGCACCTAAGCCCCATTCCTGTAACCCCACACATTTACCCCACTAATCCTGTCAACCCACACACCCCTGGACACTAAGGGGCAATTTAGCATGGCCAATCCACCTAACTGCACATCTTTGGAGTGTGGGAGGAAACTGGTGCGCCCAGAGGAAACTCACAAAGGTACTGGGAGAACGTGCAAACTCCACACAGTCAATGACCCAAGCTGGGAATCGGATCCGGGTCCCTCAGCACAGTGAGGCAGCAGTGCTAACCACTGTGCCACCGTGCCATTCAGTCAAAGAGATAGATTCTAAAGACCAAGGAAGAGAAAGGGAGTTAACAAAGTTTTTCCAGAACTTAGGGCCTAGTCAGTTGAAAGCACAGGAACATTGAAGTTCATTCAGTGTGAATCTCGCTGGCTTAAACCAGGACTTATTGCCCATCTGTATTTGCCTGTCAGAAGGTGGTGGTGAGCTGCCTTCTTGAACCTCTGCAGTCCATGTGGCATAGAGAGGGGTGAGACCCAGGAACAGTGTGTGCCAGCGGCAGAGAGAAGGAATATTTAAGGTGGTGGATGGGGTGCTAATCAAGCAGGTTGCTTTGATCTTAGTATAGAGCATCTCGAGTGTTGTTGGAGCTGCAATTAACCAGACAATTGGAGAGTATTCCATCCCACTCCTGACTTGTGCTGTGTAGATGGTGGACAGGCTTTGTGGGGTTAGGAAGTGAGTTACTCACCACAAGATTCCTGGCCTCTGACCTGCTCTTGTAACCACAGTATATACGTGGTTAGTCCAGTTCAGTTTCTGGTCAACGGTAGCCCCCAGGATGTTGCCGTTGGAGGATTCAGCGATGATTCATAGGTTCACAGACGTGTACTGCACAGAAGGAGGCCATTCGGCCCATTGTGTCCACACTGGTCAACAAAGATCTGACTGCGCTTATTATTGTTGAACATCAAGGGCAGGTAATTGGATTCCAACCGACTTAAGTCTCTCCTCATATGACGGACCTGCCATCCCCGGAATCAGCTGGTAAACCTTCGCTGTACTCCCTCTATAGCAAGGACATCCTTCCTCAGATAAGGACACCAAAACTGCACTCACTACTCCAGGTGTGAGATAGGGAATGGGGTGAACTGATGTGACGACAATAGTGTCTCCCTCAATCTCAACAAAATAAAGGAGAATCAACTTGTATCGACTTCAGAAAGCATAGTGGAGGGCATGCTCCTGTCTAAATCAATGGGGATGAAGTAGAAATGGTCAACAGCTTCAAGATTTTAGGGGTCCAGATCACCAACAACCTGCCCTGCTCCCCCCATGCCAACACTGTAGTTAAGAAAGCCCACCAACGCCTCTACTTTCTCAGAAGACTGAGGAAATTTGGCATGTCCACTACCACTCTCACCAACTTTTACAGATGCATTTAAAGAGAGCATTCTTTCTGGTTGTATCACAGCTTGGTATGGGCTTCTGTTCTGCCTAAGACCACAAGGAACTGCAAAAGGTCATAAATGTGGCCCAATCCATCACACAAACCAGCCTCCCATCCATTGACTCTGTCTACACTTCCCACTGCCTCAGAAAATCAGCGAACATAATTAAGGACCCCAAGCACACCAGGCATTCTTTCTTTCACCTTCTTCCGTCAGGAAAAAGATACAAAAGTCTGAGGTCACGTACCAACTGAATAAAGAAGAGCTTCTTCCCTGCTGCCAGCAGACTTTTGAATGGACCTACCTCACATTAAGTTGATCTTTCTCTATATCCTAGCTTTGACTGTAACACTACATTCTGCAGGGTCTCATTTTCCTTCTCTATGAATGGTATGCTTTGTCTGTGTAGCGTGCCTTTCACTGCATACTAATACATGTGTCAATAATAAATCAAATCACCAACACCACACACAATTGCAGACTTGGTGCAAATGAGAATATAGACAGAGACAGTGAAGGTAATGTCTGGTGTGATGTTAAACTATATTGATCTGGAATATCTCAGGTTCTGGTCTGTTAATTAGATCAGATGAGCAAGAATAACTATGGGGGAATCAGATCAATGTTTAATAGGGTGCATTGGCCATGTTAAATTCTCCCTCAGTGTACCCGAACAGGTGCCTGAGTGTGGCGACTAGGAAATTTTCACAGTAACTTCATTGCAGTGTTAATGTAAGTGTACTTGTGGCACTAATAAATAAACTAACCCTACTATAATATATATATCTCTTCTGCACTCCAAAAATACTTCATTAGATGTAATCTAATCCTGCATCTGTGCAAGGTGCTATATAAATGCAAATAATGGGTGGGATTTTCCAGTCGCACTCTCTCCAATGGACCTTCCCGTGGTCCACCCCTTGCCTCCTTCAATTCCCATGGAGGGCGGAATGGGAAGTTTCCTCCCCATTTCTTTTTCCACAGTTATTCAGTGGCCAATCTGAAGCCAGCTCATGTGACAAAGCGTTGGTCTCTGTTGTGGAATAACAAAGACACTTCACATTTCATTAACCATCTGTGGCTCCCCACGCAACGATACAACGCTGAGGAGTAAACAGAGGATAATTTCACGGCGAGAGTGTGGATGCAGATGATCTTTCCAAACCTGGAAAGGTAGATTTGTTAATCCCTCACGTGGCACTGTCCGAGGTCTTAGAAAAGTCAAAGTAATTATGAAATGGTTCGTTGACTCTTCAGAGGAACCCAATGGATACAAATACTGACCTCCAACAGCTGACAGGACACAGCAGCTGGGACATTCTCCCCCACATACATAGAGGTTTACAGCATGGAAACAGGCCCTTCAGCCCAACTTGTCCATGCTGCCCCTTTTTTTAAAACCACTAAGCTAGGCCGAATTGTCCCATATCCCTCTATACCCATCTAGCCCATGTAACTTTTAAACGCTTTTTAAAAGACAAAATTGTACCCACCTCTACTACTACCTCTGGCAGCTTGTTCCAGACACTCACCACCCTCTGTGTGAAAAAATTGCCCCTCTGGACCCTCTCGTATTTCTCCCCTCTTACCTATGCCCTCTAGTTTTAGAATCCCCTACCTTAGGGAAAAGATATTGACTATCTAGCTGATCTATGTCCCTCATTGTTTTATAGACCTCGATAAGATAACCCCTCGGTCTCCTACGCTCCAGAGAAAAAAGTCCCAGTCTATCCAGCCTCTCCTTATAACTCAAACCATCAAATCCCAGTAGCATCTTTAATACTCATCCAGTTCAACATTTAAGCAATTATCTTTAAAATGATCTCAGCTCCAGTGGAGAGCACTGGTAATGTCTACGCAGCATGGTGGCACAGTGATTAGCACTGCTGCCTCACGGCATCAGGAACTCAGGTTTGATTCCCGGCTTGGGTCACTGTCTGTGTGGAATTTGCACGTTCTCCCCGTGTCTGCGTGGGTTTCCTCCGGGTGCTGTGGTTTCCTCTCACATTCTGAAAGATGTGCTGGTTAGGGTGTATGGGCAAGCTAAGTTCTGAGTCCGTGTACCCGAACAGGCGCCAGAGTGTGGCGACGAGGTGATTTTCACAGTAACTTCATCACAGTGTTAATGTAAGCCTACTTGTGACAATAATAAATAAAAGAAAGACAACCTAACTCCCCCTCCATGTTGTTGTTCTGGTGAGGATGGGTGGGGGAATCTCCTGTAATGATTCTCCCAATCAGACATCATAACGACAGCAACAGATTTTGGTGATCATTGGGAATATTTGTGATTTCCAACATAGATACTGCAGATAGTTATCAGGAGATACCCCGCTTCCTCAAGGAGATTCCTGGCAGCTCTGTCGAGGACTCTGGGTCTGTACTCAGTGGAGTTTAGAGGGATGAAAGGGGAGAATCTCACTGAAACTGACAGAATACTTAAAGGCCTGGGTAGAGTGGACTTGGGGAAGACGTTTCCATTAGTAGGAGAGACTGGGATCCGAGGGCACAGCCTCAGAGTAAAGGGGCGACCCTTTAGAACCAAGCTGAGGAGGAACTCTTCAGCCGGAGGGTGGCGAATCTGAGGAATTCATTGCCACAGAGGAGGCTGTGTAGACCGGGTCATTGAGTGCGTATGAGACAGAGATAGATAGGTTCTTGATTGGTAAGGGTATCAAAAGTTATGGAGAAAAGGCAAGAAGATGGGGTTTGAGAAACATATCAATCCTGATTGAATGACGGAACAGACTGGATGGGCCAAATGGCCTAATTGTGCCCCTATATCTTACGGTTGATTCCCTCCTACCCATAGTCACCAAATTTCCCAAACAGGGTCCATTTTTGCCACTGGGACCAGACACGGACACAGGGAACTTGGCTGGGAAGAGAGTGAGCAGGTTTACCTGCGGCATCAAACTAGCTGATCAATGACCCCGTGTGCAAATTCGTCACCTCAAATCAGTTTGCTTCTCAGCCGGAAATGATATTGTCACCGGTGTAGATGCTATAAGTTATGGCAGAGACAACAGTGAAATCGAGAAAGTGGAGAGGGAGCAGGGGCAGCACAGACAGCGGGGGAAGCTATGACAGGCTGTGTGAGAGTACACAGACATGCCAACTCAGCCTTCTCTTCTGTCTGACTCAACCTACTGAACACAAACTAAGCCACGGTTAGTTCCGCCCACCTGTCTATTCTTCTAGATCCATGGAGAAGACCTGGAAGGAGAAGCAGCCAAACATTTAATAAATAAAACTGAGGAATTCTGGAAAAACTCGGCAGCATCGGTGGAGACAGGACCAATAGGGCGGTCGGTGGTATTGTTGTTGGATTAGCAGTCCAGAGAGCCAGGGTAATGCTCTGCGGACCCGGGTTCAAATCCCACCATGGCAAAATGGTGAAATCTGAATTCAGGAAAAATCTGAAATTAAAAGTCCAATGATGACCATGAAACCGTTGTCAATTGTTGTAAAAACCCGTCTGGATCGCTAATGCCCTTGAGGGAAGGAAATCTGCCATCCATACCCGGTCTGGGGTGGCACGATGGCACAGTGGTTAGCACTGCTGCCTCACAGAGCTGGGGATCCGGGTTCGATTCCCAGCTTGGGTCACAGTCTGTGTGGAGTCTGCACGTTCTCCCCGTGTCTGCGTGGGTTTCCTCCAGGTGCTCCGGTTTCTTCTCACAGTCCAAAGATGTGCGGGTTAGGTGGATTGACCGTGCTAAATTGAACAAAGAACAGCCCTACAAGCCCCCGCCGCCCATTTTAACACTCAGTGAGTGCCTTATCCAAGTCTTTCGTCGATTGTCAACGTCCTTGTCTACCTTGAGTGGACTCCAGAATAAAGGGGGTGCAAATTTAGGGAATTATATGTGTGCCAGATTAAGGGAGACCCAACTCAGGGACAATTTATTGACAATTGCTCCTTAGTGTCAGGAGGACTAGCTGGGGTAAATGCATGGGGTAATGGGGATAGGGCCTGGGTGGGATTGTGGTTGGTGCAGACTCGATGGGCCAAATGGCCTCCTTCTGCACTGTCGGATTGTGGGATTCTATAATACACGTGACTCCAGATCCACAACAATGTGGTTTATTCTTAAATGCCCTTAGGGATGGGCAATAAATATTGGCCCAGCCAGCGATGCCCACGTTCCATGAATGAATGAAAGGAACAGAGTTAACGTTTTGAGTCTGAATGACTCTTCTTCAGAGCTGAAGGGAGAGAGAAATGTGTTGGGTTTTATGCTGTTGAAGAGGTGGGCGGGGCAGGTCTAGGTCTGAGCGTGAAGGACCTTGACTGTTACTGAGCCTATCCTTGTATAAAGAAGCAGGTTTTGCTAAACTCCTGAGATCAAACAATGCCTCCAAAATCTGCTGGGTAAGTGGAAATGAGTGCCATGGAGTTCCTGTTCTTAGAACAAACTGATGATGTGAAGGTTGAGGAAGCATTCGTTAACTTCCAGTCAAGCCATCGAGTTCCCCTGGCCCTAAAGGAGCATATCGGACCTCGAGTTGGAAAGAGTCAGGGATGTGGTCCTGGCCTTCGATTTGACACACCATCCTAAAGGTTCGTCACCCGCCGATCACCTGCCTGCTGCCTTGGCCACAAGTCCTGTAGAGATCCCAGTGGATCTCACTTCCATTGCTCCAATCACCAGGACGTCAGGGCTCTTTCCAGCTTCTGAAACGTGAATCAGGTAGGTGAAAGGGGGGGGGTGGGAGCATGAGAATTCCTGTTCCCATCCAGACTCATTCCGCTGACGCTTTGGGCCACTCCTGTTCTGAAATTCTGTCCAGCCCAAGTCCCCCCACCTGTACTTCCCCAAACACTGAGCCCACCCGTAGACAGGAGGGTCTGCGAGATTCCCACAACTCCTGCTCAGCCTGAGGGTCGCGATGGCAGAGCCGGCAGTCGGGTACATAAGCCTGTTTCTGATCTCACCTGGTTTTCATTGCCGTTGCCATTTCAATGCCAAAGATGGGAAATGTAGAGGAGGAAAGGAAGCAAATGGGGCCATCGACTTGTACAAAATCCAGATCTGCACCGGTGAATGGAGCTGTACTCTGGAGCTTCGATCACCCCCAGCGGAATCAGGTTATTCCTACATTCCAGCATCACTCCAAAGAGTGAGTCATTGGCTCTGAAACTCTTTGGAGGTTGTGAAAGGCGCCATATAAATGAAAGCGGCTTCTTTCTGTTGAGTTTTTTCTAACAGGTGGTTATATGATTGCAATATAATCCACCATTTGGTGGGTTAAAGTCTGTAAGGAGAATTGGTTACCAGTCGATACAATCCTGCTTCCGATGTGACCTAATCATAGGTCACTGCCTGTTCAGATGATTTCAGACTGGTTCATTGTTCTTGCAAGCGAATGGGCCCATTTTCCACATAATACGATAATCCATCTCATGACAACTCAGGATGTAATGGATCAATGTGCTTACGTCCATGCACATTTCACTTGTTCTATCTCTAGTACAAGGGAACTGGCAATACTGTGAATCTGAGCTGCTTTCATAACCTCGTGATGAGCTGAGAGATCATTCTTCACCCTGATGTCAGACCAAATCATTTCCTGTTATTGCCATTGTCAGTATTATTCTGACTTTGATTATGCTGAAGTGCTTGCGTTGCTTTTTTTAAAGGTGGTCTCAGGATGTCGGCACACCAAGCAAGGTTACCATTACATTGACATTGCCGCCATTGGGGAGACTCATTGAACCGTCGCAGTGCGTGTATTGTAGGTACAACCACAGTGCTGTTAGGTTGTATTTTCAGGATGTTGACCCCGGGTTTGATTTTGATTTAACTTAAAATTCTCACATGCATTAGGATACAGTGAAAAGTATTGTTTCTTGCGCGCTGTACAGACAAAGAGAAGGAAAGGGGAGTGCGCAGTATGTGGTGTTACAGTCATAGCCAGGGTGTAAAGAAAAATCAACTTAATGCGAGATAGGTTCATTCAAATGTGTTAAGTGAGCTACCCAATAATCCCTGACGTCAATCTTTGTTGTATCTACAATTTAATGTGTAATTATTTTATATTGACCATTATTCTTGAGTCGGTTGGGACGTGACCTCAGGCTATCATTCTCCCAATGGAAGAGAGAATGTCTGTGGGGTCCTTGCTCATGCCGACTGCTTTTCCGAGGCAGTGAGAAGTGTACACAGTGTCAATGGATGGGAGGCTGGTTTGCATGATGGATTGGGCTGCATTCACGGCTTTTTGTATTTCCTTGCAGTCTTGGGCAGAGCAGGAGCCCATACCAAGCTGTGATACAACCAAGAAGAATGCTTTCTATGGTGCATCTGTAGAAGTTGGTCGGAGTTGAAACGGACTTGCCGAATTTCCTTAGTGTTCTAAGAAAGTAAAGGCGTTGGCGGGCTTTCTTAACAATTGTGTCGGCGTAGGGGGGTACCAGGACAGGTTGTTGGTGATCTGGACACCGAGGAACATGAAGCTCTCGACCCTTTCTACTTCATCCCCATTGAGAGTGACAGTGAAGGGGAGGCGATATGGTTCCAAGTCAGGATGGTGAGTGGTCTGGAGGAGAACTTGCCTCTCTAACAGCACTGTGGGTGGACTGCCGTGCCTCAAGAAGGCAGCTCACCACCACCTTCTCCAGGGCAATTAATGATGGGTAATAAACACTGGAGCCTGCCAGCGACACCCAAATCATGTAAATGAATTGTTCAAAATGAAATGGCAACTAAGTGACAAGGGAAAGGCAAATTCCTCTGTGCGTCTCATGGGGGAAGGTTTCTTCTGTTTAACAATGCAGTGAAGCGAGGAAACAGGAGCGTTTTCAGGGGACAGCTTCTCTTGTTTTCATTGCTCTTTCATTGCCTGATCTTTGGCCACTTGGTGGTGGTGGTGGTGGTGGTGGGGGGGCGTGGGGGGTGTTGGTGACGGGCAATAAACAGATCAGGCGATCAACGTTGTTGGACTGGGAGCATGTGGTATCCAGCAGCACTCTGGAACTCTTGGGCGACTGGAGGACTCTGGGGTGGGGAGAACTGGGGTGCATCAGCAAACCCTGGAAAATTACATTCAGGCTCGATTAGTTGTGATCGTGTTAAGGGGGGTGATCATTAGTTTATTCTTTAATTTATTTCTTCTTAGTTTCAAAAGAGAATAAATGTGAACAGATGGAACATGGTTAAAACTTTCCACCGACAGCAAACTAAGGGAATCCTTCCCCGTGTCGAACACTGAATCCATAGAGTCCCAACTCAGCCCATTGAGTCCGCACTGCCTCTCCTAAAGAACATCTTCCCCGGGCCCACCCCCTTTGCTCTACACCAGTAACCCTGCGCATTTATCATGGCTAATCCAACTAACGTGCACATCTTAGGGCTGCACGGTGGCACAATGGTTAGCACTGCTGCCTCACAGCACCAGGGACCTGGGTTCAATTCCAGCCACAATTCCCGACTTGGGTCACTGTCTGTGTGGAGTTTATACATTCTCCCCATATCTTCGTGGGTTTCCTTTGGTGCTCTGGTTTCCTCCCACATTCCAGACATGTGTGGGTTAGGTTGATTGGCCATGCTAAATTGACCCTAGCGTCAGGAGGATTGGAGGGGTGGTTGTGTGGGATTGCAGGAATAGGGCTTGGCTTGGATGTGGTCAGTGTGGACTCGATGGACTGAATGGCCTCCTTCTGCACTGTAGAATTCTGGCTTTGGACGCTAAGGGGCGATTTTAGCATAACCAATCCCTAGGGGGACAGTAGCATAGTGGTATTGTCACTGTAATCCAGGGACCCAGGACAAGATCCAGGGGCCCAGGTTCAAATCCCACCATAGCAGATGGTTAAATTTGAGTCCAATAAAAATCTGGAATTAAGAATTTACTGATGGCCATGAAACCATTGTCGATTGTTATAAAAACCCATCTGGTTCATTAATGTCCTTCAGGGAAGGAAATCTGCCATCCTTACCCGGCCTGGCCTATATGTGACTCCAGAGCCACAGCAATGTGGTTCATTCTTAAACGCCCTCAAGAAACGAGGGCAGTTAGGGACAGGTAATAAATGCTCACCCAGCTAGCGATGCCCATGTCCCATAAAATGTATGAAGACAAATAAACCGTCTTTGGACTTTGGGAGGAAACCGGAGCAAACCTGCGCAGACACGGGGATAACGTCCAAATTCCATACAGTCACCCAATGCCAGAATCGAACCTGAGTCTCTGGTGCTAAGAGGCAGCCGTGCTAACCATAGTGCCACCATGGCATCCATCCAGTTACCTGTGTCAACAGGGAAGAAACGTTAGATATTCCACCTATCAGTTATTAACATCAATAAGCAGTGCATGTTATTCCAATCAGTCACATCAATCTCAGATATCAATTGTTCAATGGGTTCAGTAATGAGGTGTATGTTATCTGTAACACCACAATGCATCAAGTGTGAGAAACACATTTATCTGGCACTCAATCATCCTGGACACTATTTAAATGCAAGATGTTGCCATTAAAAGTTGAACGGCAAATGTCCAGGCGTGCCTGGAAGATGTGTCCACATTCCGCATATTGCATTGAATTTTTCCAATCAGCACCTTCCCTGAGCAAATCCTACTTGGTGATTCCAGCAGCGGCTTCCAGGTGGGGGCTAAAGAATCGGTGCGACTCTTTGGGTTACGAGCAAGCAGACATCCTGTTTCAAGCCCTGTGTTGCACGATGTTGACCCATTTAATAATCTCAGCAACTGCAGAGGCTGTGGTATTTCGCAAGTGTAGCGTGATAGGGAAGGGAGCAAGGGAACTGGACTCTTGAGCAACAAGAGGTCTTTGCAAATTGTTTGTAAGTTCCTTGGGTGCTGGATGGTGGCATCTCCCCATCATTCCCCCCTGACTCCCAACTCCCCCTCGGCTTCACCCAATACGGTAACACTGAGATTGGTACAACCCAGTGCTTCCAGCTCCAAGGCATTTAACTCAAGGAAATAATTACATTAAAACCAAATATGATTTTTTAAAAACTAGAATTTATATCGAGCTTTTCATAACCTTGGAACTTCTCAAAATGTTTTTCAGCCAATTATGGGCTTTTTCAAGGCAGTGACTGGGGTTTTACCCCCTCGCCTGCTACAGGAATGGGAGCAGGTGAGGGGCAGACGATAGAAAGGTCCATTGACCTCAGTTTTGGGACGAGCGAGGCTGTAAAACCCCGCGCAGTCGCTGTTAATTCTTTATTCATAGAACATAGAACATTACAGCGCAGTACAGGCCCTTCGGCCCTCGATGTTGTGCCGACCTGTGAAACCAATCTAAAGCCCACCTAACCTACACTATCCTAATATCATCCTTCTGTTTGTCCAATGACCATTTAAATGCCCCTAATGCTGGCGAATCCACTACTGCTTTACCCTCATCCACCTCTTTGGTCACCTTCTCAAAGATCTCAATAGGTTTTGTGAGGCATGACCTACCCTTCACAAAACTGTGCTGACTATCCCTAATCAAATTATTCCTTTCCAGATAATTATAAATCCTATCTCTTATAATCCTTTCCAAAACTTTGCCCACAACAGTAGTAAGGCTCACTGGTTTATAATTACCAGGATTGTCTCCACTCCCCTCCTTGAACAAGGGGCTAACATTTGCTATCCTCCAGTTTTCTGGCACTATTCCTGCAGACAATGACAACCTAAAGATCAAAGCCAAAGGCTCTGCAATCTGCTCTCAGCATCCCAGAGAATCCTAGGATAAATCCCATCCAGCCCAGGGGACTTATCTATTTTCCTACTTTCCAGAATTGCTAACACCTCCTCCTTATGAGCCTCAATCCCGTCTAGCCTAATAGCCTGTATCTCAGTATTCTCCGCAACACCATTGCCTTTCTCCTGTGTGAATACTGATGAGAAATATTCATTTAGCACCTCTCCTATCTCTTTGGACTTCACGCACAACTCCCCACTACTGTCCCTGACTGGCCCTAATCTTACCCTAATCGTTGTTTTATTCCTGACATACCTATGGAAAGCTTTAGGGTTTTCCTTGATCCTACCTGCCAAAGACTTCTCATGTCCCCTCCTGGCTCTTCTTAGCTCTCTCATTAGCTCCTTCCTGGCTAACGTGTAACTCTCAAGTGCCCTAACTGAGCCCTCACGTCTCATCTCGACATAAGTCTCCTTCTTCCTCTTTACAAGTGATTCAAATTCTTTAGTAAACCACAGTTTACTAGCTCGACCACTTCCTGCCTGACAGGTACATATTCATTCATGGGATGTGGGCATCGCTGGTTGGGGCAGCATTTATTGCCCATCCCTAATTGCCCTTGAACTGAGTGGCTCGCTAGGCCATTTTAGAGGCCAGCTAAGAGTCAACCACATTGCTGTGGCTCTGGAGTCACATGTAGGCCGGCCCGAGTGGATTTCCTTCCCTAAAGGACATCAGTGAATCAGATGGGCTTTTCTTACAATTGACAATAGTTTCATGGTCATCGGTAGATATCTTAATTCCAGTTTTTTTTATTGAATTCAAATTCCACCCTCTGGCGTGGCAGGATTTGAACCTGCATCCCCAGAACATTACCCTGTGTCGCTGGATTACTAGTCCAGTGAAAATACCACTAAGCCACTGCCTCCCCTGTTGCAGTGTAGGAAATATGGCAAGCGATTTGTGCACAGCAAGCTCCCACAAAAAGCAATGTCATAATGACCAGATGATCTGGTTGTTTTCAACCTAATGGTCAGTTCAGGGATAAATATTGACCTTGCAGGACACCAGGGAGGGACGATCCCATCTGCTGTCCTTTGAAGTAGATCCATGAGCTGTTTTACATCTCCTTGACAGCACAAGGCACGGCATTGGTTGAATGGGAGATGGTACCAATGCTGTGTGCAAAAACCAGCACCCCCAACACTACAGCATTTCTTCAGTAGCCCCCTGGGAGTGTCAGTCCAGGTTAAGTCATAGCTCGATCTGTGCTCACAATAGCCATCCAGTGATTCCCATTGGAATGTGAAAAATGGGAAGACCTTCATAGAATCCCTACTGTGCAGAAGGAGGCCATTCGGCCCATCGAGTCTGCACCGTCCACAATCCCACCCTATCCCCGTGCATTTACCCAGGTTAATCCCCTGACGCTAAGGGGCAAATTTAGCACGGCCAATCTCACCTAATCCCCACACCTTTGGACTGTGGGAGGGAACCGGAGCACCGGGAGGAAACCCACGCAGACACGGGGAGAATGTGCAGACTCCACACAGACAGTGACCCGAGCCGGGGATCGAACCCGGGTTGCTGGCGTTGTGAGGCAGCAGCGCTTTACCAGGGTGCCACCCAGGTGCAGACAGAACCGGACTTGTCTATGCCGCAGTAGCCTCCAGCAGTCACTACCTAAACTGTCGTGCAGGGAGTGACCTTTTAGCCAAGGTACAGAGCAATTCCAAGGCACATCGATGCACAATGATTCAGAATCCCCACGGCAGCAAGGGGATGAAAGTTGGGGGGGTGGCGTGAGAGGGGAAAGAACCCGTAAAAGTACCCAAGTAACTACGATGGGCACACGGTTTGAATAAGAATGTTTACTGAAACAATCTACCTTTCATATTGCGAACAAACCTATACCTAACCACAGCATAAATGTCAAACCCTGCATGAGTCAGGCTGGAGAAGTGAGATTGCATCATCAAGTTAACTGATGAAATGTGTGACTCATTGAGAAACTTGCTGATTCAATGGTTAACACAAAAACACGACTCAGTTTCTCTATGACTGCTCTGCCTGATTGGTCAGTCCCCTGACAGATGGCTGTGAATCAGGACTGAGTGCAAAGCAGGAATTATTTTAAGGTTCACGATACCTATGGGGTGGAAGGCATGAGGTGTCTTTTCTAAATTAACGCACAGTGCTAGTGCGGAGGAGACCCATTGAAGAGAAAACTGAATGAGGAGAGGGATGAGGTGAAAGGAGAGATGATTTTAATGGCCACTCACATTGATGTGTTCTCCTTTTTTACCTCTTGCCTCAGAGAATCCGCAGTCAAATGTCCTTCCTTTGACGGAACGGATCCTGCTACTTCATGTCGGATCAGTGTTGCTGGCCATTCGGCCCACCTCGGATCTTGTGGCTTTTTGGCACGGTGGTTGGCACCGCTGCCTCGCGGTGCCAGGGACCCGGGTTCAATTCCAGCCTTAGGTCACTGTCTGTGTGGAGTTTGCACATTCTCCCAGTGTCTGTGTGGGTTTCCTCCGGGTGCTCCAGTTCCCTCCCACACTCCAAAGGTGTGTAGGTTTGATTGATTGGCCATGCTAAATTGCCCCTCAGTATCAGGGAGATTAGTGAGTTATGTAAGTGGGGTGATGGGGATAGGGCCTGGGTGGGATTGTGGTTGGTGTAGTCTCGATGGGCTGAATTTTAATTCTATGATTCATGTCTGCACCACTGCCCCTCCCCCACCATAATCCCCCATAACCATTGATGCCCTTGTTTCTCAAAAAATCTGTCTAACTAATGGAAAAGTATACATCTTCAAATCAAGAGCAAACATGTATGTTAACAAAATATAACTTTTTTAAGTTTTACATAGCACTTTTAATGCATTTGAATATATGGGGTACATCAATGCAAGAGTGTGTTCTGCTAATCCATCCAACCTGCACATCCCGGGACACCAAGGGGCAATTTAACATGGCCAATCCACCTAACCTGCACATCCCGGGACACCAAGGGGCAATTTAACATGGTCAATCCACCTAACCTGCACATCCTGGGACACCAAGGGGCAACTTAGCATGGCCAATCCACCTAACCTGCACATCCCGGGACACCAAGGGACAATTTAGCACGGCCAATCCACTTAACCTGCACATTTTTTGGACTGTGGGAGGAAACCCACGCAGACACGGCAAGAATGTGCAAATTCCATACAAGACAGTCACCCCAGGCTGGAATCGAACCTGGGTCCCTGGCGCTGTGAGGCAGCAGTGCTAACCATTGTGCCACTGTGCTGCTTCCACTATCCTTTCAGTCAATGAATTCCTGATCACAACAAATCACGGCATTAAAAAAAACTCCCTGTGTCACCTCCATTTAACTTGCCTTGAATCTGTGTCTTCTGGTTACAGATTGTAGCACAGCAGGAAGTCTCACAACACCAGGTTAAAGTCCAACAGGTTTATTTGGTAGTAAACACCACTAGCTTTCGGAGCGCTGCTCCTTCGTCAGGTGAGTGGGGAGTTCTGATCACAAACAGGGCAAATAAAGGCACACACGGTTTACAGAATAATGATTAGAATGTGAGTCTTTACACCTAAGATTAGGTGAGACTTCTTACTATGTTTACCCCAGTCCAACGCCGGCATCTCCACATACAGATTGTAGTAGCCAGCTCCCTCTGTGTCTAAAGGGACTCCACCCCCTGGGGTGATTAGCCGCTCTGACTAATTGGTCACCCAAGCCAGGTGACCCTATTCTGCTGTGTTGCCCTCAAAGGTACAATCGCTGCACTGGTCAATCAAACAATTTCTCCTTACTCACTCTATCAAATCCCCTTATAGGAACATAGGGATCAGAAGCAGAAGTTGGCAATTTTGCTCTTCGAGCCTCCTCGGTCATTCAGTCAGATTATGGCTGGTCTGGTTTATGGATTTCAATACCTCAATAAAACCTTCCCTTAACCTTTTCTACTTTAAAGAGGACACATATATCGGAGTAGGTCAGAGGCTGGGAATTCTGCCTTGAGTAACTCACCTCCTCACTCCCCAAAGCCTTCCCATCATCTACAAGGTAGGAGTGTAATAGAAAACTCTCCACTTGCCTGGATGGGTGCAGTTCCAGCAACACTCAAGAAGCTCAATACCATCCAGGACAAGCCATAGGATCAACAATACAGAAGGAGGCCATTTGGCCCACCAAGTCTGCACCGACCACAATCCTACCCGGATCCCGTCCCTGTAACCTCACATATTTACAGTCCTAGTCCCCCTCACACCAAGGGGCAGTTTAGTATGGACAATCAACCTAATCCGCACATCTTTGGACTGTGGGAGGAAACTGGAGCACCTGGAGGAAACCCACGCAGACACAAGGAGAATGTGCAACCTCCACGTAAACAGGCACCCAAGGCTGGAATTGAACCTGGCTCCCTGGTGCTGTGAGGCAGCAGTGCCACCGTGCCACCCATTTAATTGGCACCCCTTCCACCACCTTCATTATCCACTCCTTCCATCAGAGAAGCACAGTGGCAGGCGTGTGTACCATTACAAGCTGCACTGCAGGAACTCATCAAGGCTCCACAGGCAGCACCTTCCAAACCCATGACCACTACAACCTAGAAGGACAAGGGCAGCACTTACCCGGGAACACCACTAGCTCCAGGTTCCCTTCCGAGTTACCCACTATTTGAAAAATATATCACTGTTCCTTCACTACCGCTGAGATAAAACCCTGGAACGTCCTTCCTAACAGCACTGGAGGTGTACCTACACCACGTGGATTCCGGCACTTCGAAAAGGCAGTTCACCAACACCCACTAAAGGGCAATTAGAGATGGGCAATAAGTACCGACCTAACCGGTACAAATCCTGGTGAAGTAATAATTATCTTTAAAATGACAGAAGAGAATCTTAAACTTTATGAGGATGAGGGGGGATCTTATAGAGACGTATAAGATAATGAAGGGGATGGATAGGGTAGAGGTAGAGAGATTCTTCCCGCTCAGAAAGGACAGCAGGACTAGAGGGCACAACCTCAAGATAAGGGGTAAGCAGTTTAGATCGGAGTTGAGGAGGAACTTCTTCACTCAAAGGGTGGTGAATCTCTGGAATTCTCTGCCCGTTGAAGTGGTGGAGGCTGCCTCGCTAAATATATTTAAGACACGGGTAGATAGGTTTTTGACAGACAAGGGGATTAAGGGTTATGGGGAGAAAACGGGAAAGTGGAACTGATCCACTTCAGATCAGCCATGATCTTATTGAATGGCGGGGCAGGCTCGAAGGGCTAGATGGCCAACTCCTGCTCCCATTTCTTATGTTCTTATGTAAACTTGGCTAAGTAAGGACGTGAACGATCTATTCAGCGCAGCATACGGACTTCAGAGAATTGGACAATTCGAAGTTGGTTTGGAGTGGAGGCTGGTTACCAAGTCGATAAGGCGATAGCATGTGTAGAAGGTGCTGGATGAAGTTCAGGCAATCTGCTAGCGCTGTTGAAATCACACATTCCAGCACATTCCGTCCCGCCGTTGAGGTTGCAAGATAAGTGGAAATAAATATACAATCAATGAAATGGGGAAGTAAAATGTAATCAGGCTTATCTTTTCAAAGACACCCAATGCAACATGCTGTGAAAGCAGCACAAATAAACCCATACAAAACACAAACGTTCCACAAATGTTATTCTGCAATGGGCCAGAAAATGATAAGAAGCTTTTCGCAATTAGAACTCACTGGCGAGATCAGAGGGGAAAGCACCCTCCCCCCACCCCCGGCGGGTGGGCTCTGAGCCACGGGGTGTGGTCTTTCCTTCATTTAGCCCCTACAACAGACTGTGTAACCCTTGGCTTCTCAGGAGCAGGGAGCCAGTGGGTCTTCTAAATTATTTAAACTGGCCGACCCTTTTGCCCTCAACAGACATCCAACTCTCGCATTTAGTCCCCACCATTGGGTAACCGTAGCAATTTTTTCTCTTTGTTGTGAGTCTCAGCTGAATTAGCCTTGGTTCGGACTGCCAGAGGCAAGGCTGCTGATAAACGTTATCATTTATTAAGCATTCTTCTAACTATACATAGAACAAGGCCTAGCAGGGAGCTTCAGATAGAACCAGCCCTCAGTATGGTCTGCTGTCATCCTATTTCACAGCACTGAGGATGCAGGCCCTCTCTTTACATATTTAACATTAACCCTTAACACTGAGCAGCACGGCAGCACAGTGGTTAGCACTGCTGCCTCACAGCGCCAAAAACCTGGGTTCAATTCCCAGCTTGGCTCACTATCTGTGCGGAGTCTGCATGTTCTCCCCGTGTCTGCGTGGGATTCCTCCAGGTGCTCCCCCCACAGTTTGAAAGATGTGCTGGTTCGGTGCATTGGCCATGCTAAATTCTCCCTTAGTGTACCCAAACAGACACCAGAGTGTGGCAACTTGGGGATTTTCACAGTAACTTCATTGCAGTGTTAATGTAAGCCTATTTGTAACACTAATAAATAAACTTAAAATCTTCATCTCCTCACTAGGTCTTTGTCTCTAATCAATACATTATTTATTTTGTCCTCCTAAAGTCTCTGCCTTTTCCCCTGGTGAATTCTCTGAAAAGTCACGAGTCTGATGACGCTAGGTATGACCAATCTCTCACCATAAGTCGGCAAGTCTGAGTTAGGGTGGCACGGTAGCACAGTGGTTAGCACTGCTATCTCAGAGCACCAGGGACCCGAGTTCAATTTCGGCCTCGGGTCACCGTCTGAGCGGAGACTGTACATTTTCCCCATGTCTGAGCGGGTTTCCTCCGGGTGATCCTGTTTCCTCCCATGCTCCTAGGGTACAGGACAAAGAGGGTTTGGGATGAAATGAATTGCTCTTGCAGGCAGTTGGCACAGATATGATGGACTGAATGGCTTCTTGCGTTATAACCATTCAATGAGTGACGTTCATCGATTCATAGAATCCCTACAGTGCAGAAGAGATCATTTAGCCCATTGAATCTGCACGGACATTTCTTTCCCATGTCTAATCCACCTAACCTACATCCTGGGACACCAAGGGGCAATTTAGCATGGCCAATCCATCTAACCTGCACATCTTTGGACTGTGGGAGGAAACCGGAGCATCCCGCAGGAAACCCTCTCAGACACGGGGAGAATGTGCAAACTCCCCACAGACAGTGACCCGAGGCAGGAATCGAACCCGGGTCCCTGTGAGGCAGCAGCGCTAACCACTGTGCCACCGTGCCGCCCACATGTTCCAAGTGATCCCAGCGCTGACACTCGCTGATGATCACATTGAATGCACGCTTAACAAAAACCCAAATGGCTGTGAGACTCTCGATTGAATATTGCTGTAGGGGTTAATCACTTCCCTGTGATCACACACTGAAAGCAGACCTTTCGAGCTCTCAGTTCATCTTTCAGATGATTCACTCGAGTCTATTTCAAAGGTAAACTCGAACGCCGACTAAGAGCATAAGAACATAAGAAATAGGAGCAGGAGTAGGCCGTCTAGCCCTTCGAGCCTGCCCCGCCATTCAATAAGATCATGGCTGATCTGAAGTGGATCAGTTCCACTTTCCCGTTCTCTCCCCATAACCCTTAATTCCCCTGTCTAGTTCTTCCAAAGAGCCGGCACAGGCTTGATGGGTGGATTGCCCTCTTTCTGGGATGGCTCCTGTCTTAGAGATTGATTCGGAAGCTCGATTTGCTTGGTCTACAGTGGCCATGTGCAGCCACTGCCTAATCCCTGCTTGTGCCTGTGTAACTCAAGTCTCCCGGCGTCCATCCACCTGCTGACCTTGGCTGGGAACCTCAGCCCATTCCTGACGTCTCACCACCTGCCCTGATATCTCCTCATGTTGTCCAACGCCATGGCGAGGTGAAGCTGCGCGTGGCTTCTTCTGGGCTCCTTTTTGCCACATGAATGACAACACAGAGACGCAAGGACTGGTTGTTGTTGAACCCGGAGAAGCTAAGGCTCAGGTGCGTCTGAGCAAACGGTCCAGATGTTGTACATTACACTGAATTTCTCAATCAATTTCTTCCTGCAACATCGGACAATCCTAGCCTCGTCTAAAACTAGAGTGCGTGGATTTAAAGTGAGAGGGGCAGAGATATGAAAGGGCCCAGAGGGGCAATTGTTTTCACACAGAGTGTGGTGAGTGTTTGGAACAAACTGCCAGAGGTAGTAGTAGAGGCGGGTACAATTTTATCTTTTAAAAAGGGGCACAAGATGGGTGCAGAGGGATATGGGCCAAATGCAGGCAATTGCGACTAACTTAGGGGTTTTAAAAAAAGGGGCCAGCATGGACAAGTTGGGCCGAAGGGCCTGTTTCCAAGCTGCAAACCTCTATGACTCTATGGTGAGTTCAGCAACACTGAAAAGTTGACAGGGAAATATGCTTTGCGATGCAACGTGACATTTGCAGCTGTGTATGAACAGACACTCAGTCTCCGGAGCTATATTGCACCATGTCCACCCATCTCGTAGCCTCAGCAATCTGTCCAATCTCAGTGAGTTGTTTTGCAATCAGAAGTTTTGAAGTTTATTTACGAGTGTCGCAAGTGGGCTTGCATTAACACTGCGCTGAATTTACCGTGAAAAATACTGTGAAAAGTAATATTTGGAATAAGGTGTGCGGGTTAGGTTGATTGGTCATGCTAAATTGACCCATGTGTCAGGGGGATTAGCAGGGTAAATATGCGGGGTTGCGGGAATAGGGCCTGGGTGGGATTGTGGTTGGTGCAGACTCGATGGGCCGAAAAGCCTCCTTCTGCACTGTAGGGGTTCTATGATTCTATAAGTCTATAAGCACCGACCACAATCCCACCCAGGCCCTATCTCTATAACCCCATGCATTTACCCTAGCTAGTCCCCCTGATACTAAGGGAAAATTTAGCATGACCAATCCTCCTAATCCGCACATCTTTGGACGGTGGGAGGAAACCAGAGCATCTGGCAAATGCAGAACGTGCAAACTCCACACAGATAGGGAGCCAAGCCGGGAATCGAACCCAGGTCCCTGGTGCTATGAGACAGCAGTGCTAACCACCGTGCCACCGTGCAGCTCATGGCCTCGTAGAATCAGTGAGGATTATCCAATGATTTCAATGAATGCAAAGTGCTTGATAGTCACAAAAGGCGCTATATAAATGCAAGGTGAGTGGAATCGGCTGCCATCGGTGGTGGTGGAGGCAAATCTGATAGGGTCTTTCAAGAGACTTCTGGATGAGTACGTGGGACTTAATAGGATTGAGGGTTATAGGTAAGCCAAGTGGGTATGGATATCATCAGCGCAACTTGTGGGCCAAAGGGCCTGTTTGTGCTGTAGTTTTTCTATGTTTCTACGTTCTTTTACCTTTTCTATGTCAAAGGTTCTATTAAAAAGAAACAAAGATTTGCAGTAGTATAGTGTTAACCCCCCTGCTCTTCAGTGTATAGTGCCATGAGGTCTCGTATGTCCATCTGTGAGGGTAGCCAGAGGACGGTCCTTCTAAATATTAGTATCAACTTTTGTACTTATGTCTCTGAAATTGGACTTAAATGCACAACCTTTTGTCTCAGTGTTAGTCATAGAGTCCTAGAGGTTTACAGTGTGGAAACAGGCCCTTCGGCCCAACTTGTTCATGCCGCCCTTTTCTTTAACCTGTAAGCTATTCCCAATTGCCCGTGTTTGGCCCATATCCCTCTATATCCACCTTACCCATCTAACTGTCTAAATGCTTTCTAGAAGACAAAATTGTACCTGCCTCTACTACTACCAGCTTGTTCCAGACACTCACCACCCTCGCTGTGAAAACATTGCCCCTCTGGAAACTTTTGTATCCCTCCCCTCTCATCTTAAACCTATGCCCTCTAGTTTTAGACTCCCCTACCTTTGGGAAAAGATATTGACTTTTTAACTCATCTGTGACCCTCATTATTTTATAGACCTCTATAAGATCACCCCTCAGCCTCCTACGCTCCAGAGAAAAAATTCCCAGTCTATCCAGCCTCTCTTTATAACTCAAACCATCTAATCCTGGTAGCTTCCTAGTACATCTTTTCTGCATTCTTTCTAGTTTAATAATATCCTTTCTCCCCACTGTTGACACAGCTAACACTGCTTGCTCACTCTTAGTGCATCCAATGACACAATGCACATTGGAAGACTGCAGATATTCTCCTTAGTTCCCTAACTGGAAGTATGCATTCATTAACCCAAAACTTTAGAAAAATCTTTCAAACCACACTGCCAAATATTACAGTGTGGGAGGTGTAATATTCCATTGCAAAACAAACTTACCCAAGTCTGGTTGTGAAGTGGGGGTGGGGAAATGGGGGGTAATTAGAATATCCTCCTGACACCAGCACCCCACGGGCAACATAATGTCAAAATGGTTCATAATCAGCGTTTGTTGACCGTTTAAGAAGTTAAGATCTCCTCACTGGGATGAATGGGTTCTTAAAGCTTATTTATTTGTGTCACAAGTAGGCTTACGTTAGCACTGCAATGAAATTACTGTGAAAATCCTCTAGTCGCCACACTCCGGCGCCTGTTCAAGTACACTGAGGGAGAATTTAGCACGGCCAATTGGCACATCTTTCAGACTGTGGAGCGCCCGGAGGAAACCCACTGCAGGCATGGGGAGAACGTGCAAACTCTGCACAGACGGTGATCCAAGCCAGGAATCGAACCCGGGTCCCTGGCGCCGTGAGGCAGCAGTGCTAACCACCGTGCTGCCCCTTACTGAATGAAACTGGGGAACTCTGAGCTCATTTTCGAGATACTTGTGTGTGTCCTTGAGATGCCCTCCTTTTCCCCTAAGTTAGAAAGAAACCTGGTTAAAAAAGAGCAAACTCTCAGACGGTTCCCGCTGAGAAGGGATATAGCCCTTCTGTCAGATGTTCACTTTGTTGTTGCGTCTCCCTAACAGAAGCAGCTGAGGATTGCACAACATTGAAAGTCCGATGAATAATCCTGAGAGGATTTCAAGAGAGTCACATCACAACATGCAAACAGGGTGAATAATATTTAGCTTTAAGGAAGGGTAGTTATTGCAAAACACTTTTAAACATGTTAAATACTTGCATGGTGTGCGTGAGATGTAAGGCTGTATTTCTGACTGCATTACACATCTCCATCCATCTGCAATTAGAAATCTGTGGAGGGTTTTGTGGTGTCTGGGAACCTTTACAATAAGGCAATTGTTGTGAACAAGCAAAGGAATCATTTTAATTCCTGTTCTGCTGCTATTCCAGCCTTTTTTTTTAAAGTTCAGTTTATTTATTAGTGGGGCCAGCCCAGACACAAGAGCTGAATGGCCTCCTTCTGCTTTTAAAGCATATTTATTAGTGTCACAAGTAGGCTTACATTAACACTGCAATGAAGTTACTGTGAAAATCCCCTAGCCACCACACTCTGGTGCCTGTTTGGGTACACTGAGGGAGAATTTAGCACGGCCAATGCACCCTCACCAGCACGTCTTTCAGACTGTGGGAGGAGCACCCAGAGGAAACCCACAAAGACACTGGGAGAACGTGCAGACCCCACATAGTCACCCAAGCCGGGAATCGAACTCAGGTCCCTGGGTGAGGCAGGAGTGCCACCACCCATTTAGCTAACAGCATAAAACTTTACCAGAGCAACACATGTCAACCTCCAGGCACTAAGGTGGGACAGTATCTCCAACTGACCCTCTAGTTCTTTACCAGAATTAGAGGGCACCGCCTCAAAATAAGAGGGGGACAGTTTAGATCGGAGTTGAGGAGGGACTTCTTCTCTCAGAGGGTGGTGAATCTCTGGAATTCTCTGCCCGTTGAAGTGGTGAAGTGAATATGTTTAAGTCACGGGTAGATAGGTTTCTGATAGACAAGGGAATTAAGGGTGATGGGGAGCAGGCAGGAAAGTGGAAGTGATCCACTTCAGATCAGCCATGATCTTATTGAATGGCGGGGCAGGCTCGAAGGGCTAGATGGCCGACTCCTGCTCCTATTCCTTATGTTCTTACAGGAGGCCTGAGGCCTATCCTGGGCCCGATATGATGAGCACATAACGAGAAGTAGTCTGCGGAAAACTGACAACCTCAACGCTCACTGGGTACAAATTTTACTACTAAACGAAAAGAACCACCCCCTAAAAAATTATGGAGAGTCTGGGGCTTTCCCGTGAACCGTGAAGAAGATTTCCCCACCCAGTCACCTGAGGCCTCATGAAAGCTGATTTCATTTCAATCTGATGTGAACTCCTCTTTGTGTTAGAGCTGCTTGAGTTTAGCTGCTGAACTTTGAGAACATTAAAGATGCCTCAAAACTCTGCTAAGACCAAACAGATACACTTTATAAATCATTCACTCCGTCGCAGGTTACTGGCAAAAGCGGCATTCATTATACGCCCCTGTTCATGCCTAACACAGGAACTTTCAACAGCAATTTAGAGAGTAGTTAAGAGTAAACCGTGTTGGTTTGGGGCGATAGCCACTTGCAGTCCCAGACCGGATCAGAACAGCACATTTCCTACCCTGAGGAGCAGCACAGTGGTTAGCATTGCTGCCTCACAGCACCAGGGGCCCAGGTTCGATTCTGACCTTGGGCAACAGTGTGAAGTCTGCACGTTCTCCCTGGGTCTGTATGGGTCTCCTCCGGGTGCTCTGGTTGCCCCCCTGCACCCCCCCCCCCCCCCCCACCACGGTGGTGGCACAGTGGGTTAGCACTGCTGCCTCTCGGCTCTAGGGACCCAGGTTCCATTCACAGCTTGGGTCGCTGTCTGTATAGAGTCTGCACACTCCCCCCGTGTCTGTGTGGGTTTCCTCCCTAACTCCAAAGATGGGTGGATTGGCCATTTAGTTTAAGTTTATTCATCAGTGTCACAAGTAGGCTTACATTAACACTGCAATGAAGTTACTGTGAAAATCCCCTAATCGCCACACTCTGGCGCCTGTTCGGGTACACTGAAGGAGAATTTAGCACGGTCAATGTAGCTCACTAGCACGTCTTTCAGACTGTGGGAGGAAGTTGGAGCACCCGGAGGAAACCCACAGAGGGAGAACATGCAGACTCTGCACAGGCAGTGACCCAAGCTGGGAATTGAACCTGGGTCCCTGACACTGTGAGTAGCAGCAGTGCTAATCACTGTGCCACCCATGGTAAATGCACAAGGTTATGGCGATAAGGCAGGGTGGGTGGGCCTGGGTAAGATGCTCTTTCAGAGAGACAGCGCAGACACGGTGGGTTGAATGGCCTCCTTCTGCGCTGTAAGGAGCTATAGAAATCATACAGTGCAGAAAGAGGCCATTTGGCCCATCAAGTCTGCACCAATCACAATCCCATCCAGGTCTTATTCTCGTAACACCACATATTTACCCTGCTAATCCCCCTGACACTAAGGGTCAATTTAGCGTGGCCAATCAACCTAACCCGCACATCTTTGGACTGTGGGAGGAAACCGGAGCATCCAGAGGAAACCCACACAGACACGGGGAGAATGTGTAAACTCCACACAGACAGTGACTCAAGCTAGGAATCAAATCTGGGTCCCTGACGCTGTAAGGCAGCAGTACTAACCACTGTGCTGCCCTATGATTCTGTTCTATGATTCTAAGGGATGCCAATGAATGTAATGAACGTGCACTTAATAACTTTTCATTGCAAACCAATAGCTTCATGGTCACTTTTACTGATGCAAGCTCAATATTTCCAGATTATTTCAACATGTCTTCAGATTCTCAAACTGCTACAGAGGAGAGTTTGAGCTCACATTTCCTAGAACATTGATTTCCTGTGCAGACCTGTCATCCGGTAATCTAACCATTCGAGGCAACAGGTTTATAAATTGATGGGATCCAAACGCTCCTTTGCTGGAAGACCTTCTGACAATTCATTGAGTCAGCAGTTCTGGTTTTTAATTTTTTTTCGTCGACACATTGAAGTTTTCACAAAAAACATCCCTGTCATCATTCTATCTTCTTTTTTCATGGTAAAACCCTGCTCAAGCATTGGGTGTCGGATTCATTGTCTGAGAAACCACAAGTTTGTGGTTTACCGTGACACATCTTGCATCTTGGCGAATGTTTCAATAAGCCTTTCCTCATTGTTCAGTTGTCACACGAGTGCTTACACACCGTTTTCCTCTCCCACTGCTCGGTTCGCAGGGCGCTTTGTCAAACATTGGGGTGGGAATCGCAGTGATGGGACCTGCTAGGGGACAGGTTGTATGTACCGGTCTACTGCTCTCGATAGATTGAGGGATTATCTAAGTTGAAGGTAATTAAATGACTTGACAGGGGAGATTGTAAATTTCTTACGATTTGCATAGATAATTTGGAGACCAAGTGTAGTGCCAAAGTTTGCAGATGACACTAAGATGAGTGGCAGTGCAAAGTATGCAGAGGATACTGAACATCTGCAAAGGGATATAAATAGTCTCAGTGAGTGGGCGAGGGTCTGGCAGATGGAGTACAATGTTGGTAAATGTGAGGTCATCCATTTTGGTAGGAATAACAGCAAAATGGGCTATTATTTAAATGGTAAAAAATTGCAGCATGCTGCTGTGCAGAGGGACCCGGGTGTCCTTGTGCAAGAATCTCAAAAGGTTGGTTTGCAGGTGCAGCAGGTAATGAAGAAGACAAATGGAATTTTGTCCTTCATTGCTAGAGGGATGGAGTTTAAAAACAGGGAGGTTATGTTGCAGCTGTATAAGGTGCTGGTGAGGCCACACCTGGAGTACTGTGTACAGTTTTGGTCTCCTTACTTGAGAAAGGATATACTGGCACTGGAGGGGGTGCAGAGGAGATTCACTAGGTTGATCCCAGAGTTGAGAGAGTTGGTTTGTGAGGAGAGACTGAATAGACTGAGGCTATACTCATTGGAATTCAGAAGAAGGAGGGGAGATCTTATAGAAACATGTAAGATTATGAAGGGAATAGATAAAATAGAAGCAGGGAAGTTATTTCCCCCTATGGGTGAAACCAGAACTAGGAGGCATAGCCTTAAAATATGGGGAAGCAGATTTAGGACTGAGTTTAGGAGGAACTTCACCCAAAGGGTTGTGAGTCTGTGGAATTCCCTGCCCAGTGAAGCAGTTGAGGCAAAGATGGATAAATTTTTGAACAGTAAAGGAATTATGGTGAGCAGACGGGTAAGTAGAGCTGAGTCCATGAAAAAATCAGCCATGATTTTATTGAATGGCAGAGCAGGCTTAAGGGGCCAGTTGGCCTAACTCCTGCTCCTAGTTCTTATGTAGGCAGAGAGAAGCTATTTCCTATGGTGGGCGGGGGATAATCCAGAATGACAGGAGAGGGGACAGTCTTCTAATTCAAGTTAAGTCATTCAGGGGTGAAGTCATTCTCCACATAAAATGCAATGGAGGCTAGAAGAGATCACTCGAAAATTTCAAAACCGAGATATGTGTTTTTTAGGCATGGATATTAAGCAATATTTAAGTTTGTTTATTTACTAGTGTCACAAGTAAGCTTATATTAACACTGCAATGAAGTTATTGTGAGAATCTCCTAGTCTCCACACTCAGGCGCCTGTTCGGGTACACTGAGTGAGAATTTAGCATGGCCCAATCCACCTAACTAGCACGTCGTTTGGATTGTGGGAGGAAACTGGAGAATCCGGAAGAAACCCACACAGACACGGAGAGAACTTGCAGACTCCACTCAGGCAGTGATCCAAGCCAAGAATCGAACCCAGGTCCAGTAGTGGTTTGACCAAGACATCAAGGGTCATCTCAGGTGAAGTGGGAGTCCTCAGTAGGCCTCCAAACATTCATGGTAAAGTAGGGAATGGCAATAAGCAAGAAATTTAAGATGCGTGCAGTAATCATGGATCCATTTGATTTACATGTAGATTGGGCAAATCAAATTAGCAACAATACTGTGCTGGATCAATTCCTGGTGTGTGTAAGAGATGGGGTTTTCTTTAGACCAGTAGCTTGAGGAACCAGCTAGGGAAGGTCCAATTCTAGATTTGGTAATATGCAATGAAAAGGGATTACTTGTTGTACGGGATCCTTTAGGAAACAGTGACCATAATGTGATAGTGTTCCTTATTAGGGTGGAAAGTGGAGAAGTCAACTCTGAAACCAGGGCCCTAAATCTAAACAAAGGAAACCACAAAGGTATGAGGCATAAGTTGGCTAAAATAGATTGGGGAACTTCATCACATGGTAGCACAGTGGTTAGTACTGCTGCCTCACAGCTCCAGAGATCTGGGTTCGATTTCAAGGTTTGGGTAACTGTCTGTGAGTCTACACATTCTCCCTGTGTCTGCGTGGGTTTCCTCCAAGACTCCAGGGATGTGTCGGTTAGGTGGATTGGCCGTTAAGTTTAAGTTTATTTATTAGTGTCACAGCACCAGGGACCCGGGTTCAATCCCCAACTTGGGTCACTGTCTATGCGGAGTCAGCATGTTCTCCTCGTGTCTGAGTGGGTTTCCTCCGGGTGCTCCAGTTTCCTCCCACAGTCCGAAAGACATGCTGCTTAGGTGGATTGGCGTGCGAAATTCTCCCTCAGTGTACCCAAAGAGTGTGGCAACTGGGGGATTTTCATTGCAGTGTTACTGTAAGCCTACTTGTGACTCTGATAAATAAACTTGAAAGGCATGGCAGTGAATAGGCAATGACGAATATTTAAGGAGTGAATGTATGCATTACAACAGTTATGCATTAATCTCTGGTGCACAAACTAAACAAGAAAAGAGGATCAACTGTAACTCACCAAAAAGCCTAAGAATAGTATTAGATCCAAAGAGGAGTCATATAAAGTTGCTCGAAAAAGTAGCAAGCTTGAAGATTGGGAACAGTTCAGAATTCAGCAAAAGAGATTGAATAAGGAGGAAAATAAAGCGTGAGAATAAACTAGCAAGTAACACAAAAGTTGATTGTAAAATCTTCTATGAGTATATCAACAGAAAAAGATTAGTGAAGACAAATGTGGGTCCCTTACACAGTGAAGTGAGATGATTTATAATAGGGAACAAGGAGATAGCAATTAAACAATTGCTTTAGTTCTTATCTTCACAGAGGAAGACACCCTAACTTCCCCGATTTATTAAGGAATCGAGGTTCCAGTGAGAAGGAAGAATTGAAGAAAATTAGTGTGAATACAAAAAAATAGCATTGGAGAAATGAAGTCCTCAGAAGTAAGTCGCCATTAAGTCCTCAGGGTTTGATAATCTACACCCCAGGGTACCAAAGGAGGTGGCCATGGACATAGTGGACCCATTGGTTATTATCTTCCAGAATACTGTAGATTCTGGAACAGTCCCGGCAGATTGAAGGGTGGCAAAATATAACCCCACTATCTAAAAAAGGCAGGAGAGAGAAAACAGATAATTACAGACCAGCCAGCCTAACATCAGTAGCAGGAAAAATGCCAGAATCTATTATAATAAATGTGATAACAGAACACTTAGAAAATATCAACAGGATTGGGCAAAGTCAACATGGATCTATGAAAGGGAAATCATGTCTGACAAACCTCCTGGAGCTTTTTGAGGTCGTAACTACAAGATTAGAGAAGAGTGGATAAGGTGCATTCTTGCTTTTGATGAAGTCCCACATAAGAGGTTGGTGCGCAAAATTAAAGCATATGGGATTTTTTTTATTCATTCAAGGGACTTGGGTGTCGCTGGCTGGACAGCATTTATTGCCCATCTCTAGTTACCCGAGGGCAGTTGAGAGTCAACCACATTGCTGTGGCTCTGGAGTCACATGTAGGCCAGATAATTTCCTTCCCTAAAGGACATTAATGAACCAGATCTGGTTTTTCAACAATGATTTCAGGGTCATCAGTAGATTCTTAATTCCAGACACTTTTCATTGAATTCAAATTCCACCAACTGTCGTGGTGGGATTTGAACCCAGATTCCCAGAACATTAGCTGAGATTTTGGATTGATAGTCTAACGACAATACCACCAGTCCACCGCCTCCCCATATGGGATTGGTGGTAATATATTGGCATGGATTAAGAATTGATTAGTTGACAGGAAACAAAGAGTAGGAAAAAATATGTTTTCTTCCCAAAGTAGTAGGTTGTGACTATTGGGATCCACAGTAAGAAGTCTCACAACACCAGGTTAAAGTCCAACAGGTTTATTTGGTAGCAAACACCACTAGCTTTCGGGGCTCTGGCACTGTGAGACTTCTTACTGTGTTTACCCCAGTCCAACACCGGCATCTCCACATCATGACTATTGGGATCAGTGCTTGGGCCCCAGCTATTCACAATATACATCAATGATTTGGACGAGGGAATCAAATGTAATATTTCCAAGTTTACTGATGACACAAAACTTGGAATGTGAGTGGTGAGCAGGATATTAAAAGCCTTCAAGGTGATGTAGAGTCAAGAGAGTGGGCAAATACAAGGTGAGTGCAATATCACATGGATAAATGTGACGTTATCCACTTCAGATGAAGGAACAGGATGATAAAATCTTATTTAAATAGTGATAGATTGGGAAATATTGACATACAAAGGGATTTGGGTATCCTAGTACACCAGTCACTGAAATAGAAAGAGGCTAAAGTGGCACTGAGTTGTTGATGGTGAGATGTGTGTGGGGTTGGATCAAGGGAATGAAGGTAGTTTGTGAAGAAGCAGGACTTGTGTCTCCTTTACTGAGCGTCAATCTAGAGGCTCAAATATTTGTACACCCGTCAATCGAAAGTGGAGAGGCAGGTGCAGCAAGCCATTAGAAAGGCAAATGCTTTGTTGGCCTTCACTGCGGGAGGATTTGAGTTCAGAAGTTGAGATGTCTTGTTGCAGTTATACAGGGCCTTGGTCAGACCACACCTGGGGTATTGCGTGAAGTTTTGTCTCCCTACCTACGGAACGATACACTTATAGAAAGAGTGTAGGGGAGGGTCACTGGGCTGATACCCGGTTTGTTGGGACTGTCCTATGAGGAGAGATTGCTTTGACTGGGCCTGAATTCACTGGAGTTTAGACGGATGAGAGGAGATGTGATTGGAATGTATAACATTCTAACAGAGCTGGACAGACTGGATGCTGGGGGGATGTTTTCCCTGGTTGGGGAATCGAGAACCAGGGGGCACAGTCTCAGGATACGGGATAGACCATTTAGGACTGAGGTGAGGGAAAGATATCTTCACTCAGAGAGAGGATGGTGAACCTGTGGAACTATCGACCTCAAAGGCTGCAGAGGCCAAATCTCTAAATGTATTTAAGAAGGAAATGGATAGATTTCTAGACTCAACGGGTGTTAGGAATGAGTTAACAGACCTTCCAATTCAATCCTAATCATTTATTCAATAGAAGTCACTGAAATATAAAGGGGTTGCAAGTGGCATGGGGGGGTTGTTGGAGAATTTTATGTAGGGTTGGATCAAAGAAATAAAGATAGTTTATAAGAAGCGGTACTTTACGGAACAGCAACCTAGAGGTAGTACGGAGGTATGACATTGAGATAGAGGATCAGCCATGATTATGTTGCTTGTTGGAGCAGGCTCGATGGGCTGAATGGCCTACTCCTGCTCCTATTTTCTGTACCGTATAGCATGAACAAAGACAGTTCACTCTGTCGCGCCAGTGCTGACATTTTAGAAGGAACCACCGCTGCCACCATATTGTGTTTGCTGCAATGATATAAAGGCACCATGATTCGCTCAAAAAGGGTTCTGCAAACATGTTGCGGGTTCATTTATTAAGAGCAAAGACACACATGTAAATGGATAGGAAACTGGAGGACATCAGAGCTGTGTAGCCGTGTCCTGCCCCAGTGAAACTGAGGCTAGATCACATGACACTTCCCTTAAAGTGACGGCATGCTGTTAGCCCTTAAAGGCACATTACAGCATCTTCCAAACATGACAACTAGGATCCGTCGGCTCACTTTCTGGCCCCAGGCAAATTCCCCTGGATATCAGCCAGAAGATTCAGCTATTAAAGAGAGGTCATAGTCTTAGGGTAGCAAACTTGAAACAGAGTTGAGGAGAAACTACTTCTCCCAAAGGGAACTCGCTACCTCAAAGTGCAGCGGATCAGAGTTGGCATTGGCTTAGCAGCTGGCATTGGGGGAATGATATGGTGGTTAAGATAGTTGAGGAAGACTAAGAAAGTGAAAAAAGACAGCACTATAAAAGGATCAGTAATTATATATGTATATTAGCATTTGAGAGGATACTAAATTAATTTGCAATAAACCCATAGTCTGAGTTAGTATTGCACAGGCTTTACACAACATCGCAGACAAGAAAAGCTGAATACAGACTTGCATTTGATTTCTCAATCTCCTCTGGTTCCAGTCTCAGAGTGTGGTGGATATTGGGACAGTGAGTAAACTTAGGGAGGAGTTAGAAGGATGTTTAATTGGTTGAAGTGTTTTGGGGGGAAGGCAGGAAAATGGGGATGAGGAGCACATCAGCCATGATCGAGCGGCGGACGGGGACCCGATGGGCCGGACAGCCTAACTCCGCTCCTACATCCGATGAACTTGCCAGCCTGAAATTCAGCAGTTAACCGGAGGCAGCTCGGGAATGGGGAATTCTCCAGGACACTCAAGCCAATTGAAAAGCCCCTTCCCTGAGCAAAGCTGAGATGAGCCAACACTGATTGGGCAATTAGAGAGTCCCTTTGCTGGCTTCACACCAAAATACAGCTGAGTAAGCAGCATCTTGCGAAAGCTCATTGCCTTGCACAAGAACTTCCGTGACCCTGGTCCAGACCCGTTGCATGATGTGTCATCTCCCATGTAACTTTCTCCAGAAACTGGTGAAATCCTTTGAGACTGGAACCAGGGGATATTGAGAAATCGAATGCAAGTCTGTATTCAGCTATTTTTTTTCTGCGACATTGTGCAAAGCCCGTGCGGTGCTAAATCAGACTGTGGTCTATTGTAAATTAATTTAGCTTCCTCTCAGTTGCTAATATATATAAAATTACTGATCCTTTTATAGCCCTGTCTTTTTTTTTTCTCTTTCTTAGTCTCCCTCAACTGTCCTAACCACCATATCATTCCCCCAGTGCCAGCCACTGGGCTCACGCCAACTCCATGGCTCCCAGCTCGTAACATTTGTGGGTTCAATGTCCAATCCAGGGATTTGAGCCCCTAATCTCGGCTGGCACTCCAGTGCAGCGCTGGGGGAGTGCTGCACTGCGGGAGGTGCTGGACTTGAGGCAAAACGTTAAACCCAGGCCCGGTACGCTGAACGCAAAATATTCGCAGGGAAGCTGGTGTCCTGATCAATGTTTTTCTCTTCTCAGATGTCCCGATACAGACTAACTGCTCGTCATCACATTGCCAGTGTGTGGGATCTTGCTGTGCGCTAATCGGCTGCTGCCTTTCCTACGTTGTCCATAGTGACTGCGCGCCAGAGGGTACTTCATTAAAGGTCCATCAGCAACACTTGCCCCTCAACCAACATCCCCCTGTCCTGATCACCCCACCATCCCTCACTCCTGATCGACCCATTGCCCCCTCCAGAACAGGGCAGCAGATACATGGGAACATCACCAAGTTCCCCTCCAAGCCTCCCACCATCCTGACTTGGAAATATATCGGCCATTCCTTTGCAGTCACTGGGTCAAAATCCTGGAATTCCCCTCCCTAAAGTCACTGTGGGTCAACCCACAGTACGTGGGACTGCAGCCATTCAAGAAGGCAGCTCACCACCAACCTTCTCCAGGGCAACTAGGGATGGGCAATAAACGCTGGCCTAGCCAGCGACGCCCATGTCCCACGAATGAAGAATAAGAAAAACCCACACGGGTTGCACAGATAATCATTAACTCACACAGGCCTCTCACTGCTAAGTGTGAGTCTTGGCGTTAGCTGTTTGGGTGGTTGTCCCTCCCAGGGAGCGCTCTTCCAGTGGCACTTGTTGCCATGCTAACTGTTGTTTCACTTCTGCTGTTGGGAAGCGATGGAGCTCTGAGAATGAAGGCCATTCTCTGCCCTGTGCAGCTGGTGAGATCCCATTTCCCCGATTCGTTACCTGCAGTGAAGGGGCAGCTTCCCCGCTTGTTTGTACGTCTTTGGTTTTGCTGATATTTTTGATTGTTTAGTTCCACCGTGTGTGATCGAGGTGGCGACTGCTCTAAACGTGTCCAGGGGAGGCGATGGCCTATCGCTGGACTATTAATCCAGAAACTCAGCTAATGTTCTGGGTTCATGGGTGGCACAGTGGTTGGCACTACAGCCTCACAGCACCAGGGACCTGGGTTCGATTCCCAGCTTGGTCACTATCTGCCTGGAGCTTGCACGTTCTCCTTGTGTCTGCGTGCGTTTCCTCCGGGTGCTCCGGTTTCCTCCCACAGTCTGTGCTGGTTAGGGTGCATTGACCCAAACAGGCGCCAGAATGTGGTGACCAGGAGAATTTCACAGTAACTTCATTGCGGTGTTAATCTAAGCCTTACTTGTGACTAATTGAATAAACTTTACTTTTACTGTTGAATCCCACCGCGGCAGATGGTGGAATTCGAACTCAATAAAAAATATCTGGAATTAAGAATCTACTGACGACCATTGTCGGAAAAACCCGTCTGGTCCTTGAGGGAAGGAAATCTGCCATCCTTGCCGGGCCTGGCCTACATGCGACTCCAGATCCACAGCAACGTGGCTGACTTTCAACTGACCTCCAAGGACAACTGGGGATGGGCAATAAATGCTGGCCAGTCAGTGACGCCCCGAGTGAATTAAAAAAACGGTGTGCTGGCTCCTGTCGAGAGGGTTTATATTCTAACTGACTTCAAAGCTCAGTGTCGGCAACGATTTGGCAGTTTTGTCAAAATGAAATTCTGCCTTTACATCACGAATCTTCCACTCACGCCTGTTACTACTTCTAGTTTCATTATGTCTTGCTGTTGGAGAATAGTTTGGGTGTGGCGTTACATTTGACTTTGGACTGGACTACACGCCTTCAGCCGATGTGTTTTTCCACTCGAAGAGTTATTTGTGTACACCTGTGCTCTCGATTTGCGCAATTTCTTGATGATTCCTTTACTGATTTTCAACGCTGCTTCAGCAGCCGGAATTCTACCCGCCCCCACCTGTTACGGGATGGGATCGGGCGAACAGCGCACAACAGAAATGCCCATTGAACTCAGGGTGGGAATTTCCCGTCTCGCTCGAGCGAGGCTGTAAAATCCTGCCCGGTATGACTGGGGATACTACAGAGAAGTTTGGTGATGTTGAATTTCCCAATCCTTCATCGAGTGGCTGAATTCTTCACTCGTGAACCGAGGGCCATTGTCACATTGTCCAGAATGCTGTAATGACGGAAGTGTTCTTTCAAGCATTCTAGCTCTCCTGCTATCATTGAAGTCAGTTAGTCTAACTCCCAGTGGTCAGAATAGTAGTCTACAGTGACAGGATAATCAGTTGCTGCTATGGCAAAGGTCTACACCCAGCTCCAACCATGGTCCAGCTGAAATTTCATGCATCATCATAAGCTTGCTTAGCCTGGTACTTGTTACAAGCAATATTGTATGTTGATACCCAGGTGAAGAAAGAATAAAGAACAAAGAAAATTACAGCACAGGAATAGGCCCTTCAGCCCCCCAAGCCTGCACTGATCATGCTACCCCACTGAACTAAAATCCTTTACACTTCCAGGGACCATATCCCTTCATTCCCATCCTACTCATGTAATTGTCAAGATGCCCCTTAAAAGCCACTATCATATCTGTTTCCACTACCTCACCCAGCAGCGAGTTCCAGGCAGCCACCACCCTCTGTGTAAAAAACTTGCCTCGTACATCTTTAAACTTTGCCCCTCGCGCCTTAAATCTATGCCCCCTAGTAATTGACTCTTCCGCCCTGGATAAAGCGTCTGACTATCCATTCTGACCAAGCCTCTCATAATCTTGTAGACTTCTATCATTCCTCCGTCATTCCAGTGAGAACAAACCAAGTTTCTCCGACCTCTCCTCATAGCTAGTGTGCTCCGTACCAGGCAACATCCTGGTAAATCTCCAAAGTATCCACATTCCCTCTGGTAGTGTGGCGAGCAGAATTGAGCACAATATTCCAAGTGCAGCCTAACTAAGGTTCTATAAAGCTGCAACATGACTTGCCAATTTTTAAACTCAATGTCCCAGCCAATGAAGGCAAGCATGCCGTATGCCTTCTTGCTCTCTACCTTGATGCTCTCGGGGCATCATTTCATCACAACTTTTGCAGAACCTGTAGATTTGCATCATTTGGGGGCGTTTCGCTCGACCTGAGCAAGGAACTTGCCTGTCAGATCCAGTGTCTCTGCTGGGTTGATGACTCCCAGTTGAGTGCTGCTTCACGTCGAATTCTGTAGTAGCTCCCGTACATTTCTTCGCAGGAGCGCTGCTCTCGACAGCACCTCACTGATGGACAGCTGTTTCCCTTGCTTGCGTATCGCATCTAGGTGATACCTCTGTAAGCAAAGTACCATTCTTTGTTGACACTTTGGAGCAGAAAGTAGTGGTTTCACAAAGATGCTTTGAAGTGGCTTGTGGTTGGACTTCACTGCTGCATTGTTTATCCCAGGCAAGTATTGGTGAAAACATTAGCAAGAAACAACGGCAAGGCACTCTTTCTTGATTTGAGCATGCCTCCATTCAGTTAACGCTCTGGACGCAAATAAAACTGGTTGTTCTCACCGCATTGGAGCTACTCCAGATTCCCTCTCATTGGCTTCACATTGCAACATGACTTCACCCTTGGTGTCACAGAACTGGTGTTGCCGTCACTGATAGTTCACTGATTTTAGTGAATGCTGCTTCTTGTTCTGCGCCCCAGTGCCACTGCACATCCTTGGCAGAGAGGTTGTGTAGTGATTCACACAAGAGCAGCACGGTGGCACAGTGGTTAGCACTGCTGCCCCACAGCGCCAGAGACCCAGGGTCCATTCCCGGCTTGGGTCACTGTCTGTGTGGAGTTTGCACATTCTCCCCATGTCTGCGTGGGTTTCCTCCGGGTGCTCCGGTTTCCTCCCACATTCTGAAAGACCTGCTGGTTAGATGCATTGACACGAACAGGTGCCGGAATGTGGAGACTAGGGAATTTCACAGTAACTTCATTGCAGTATTAATGTAAGTCTACTTGTGAACAATAAATAATTTCTTTTAAAAAAAAGTCTTTTTTTAAACTGCCAAATAGTTGACGAATTCTGCACGCTATTTCCACAACAGTCACTCCATCACTGCTACAGATCTCACCCTGTCAGCATCCAAACGATGACCTTTAGCTGCCAACCTACCAGCCTCCCATCCATTGACTCTGTCTACACTTCCTGCTGCCTCAGCAAAGCAGCCAGCATAATTAAGGACCCCACGCCGTCCCGGACATTCCCTCTTCTATCGGGAAAAAGATACAAAAGTCGGAGGTCACGTACCGACAGACTCAAGAACAGCTTCTTCCCTGCTGCCATCAGACTTTTGAACGGGCCTACCTTACATTAAGTTGAACTTTCTCTACACCCTAGCTATGACTGTAACACTACATTCTGCACTCTCTCCTTTCCTTCTCTATGAACGGCATGCTTTGTCTGTATAGCATGCAGGAGACAATAATTTTCACTGTATACCAATACATGTGACAATAATAAATCAAACCAGGTCCCATTCCTGGCTGGGGTCACTGCCTGTGCAGAGTCTGCACATTCTCCCCATGTCTGCGTGGGTTTCCTCCAGGTGCTCCAGTTTCCTTCCACAGTCCAAAAGACTAAATTCTCTCTCAGTGTACCTGAACAGGCGCCAGAGTGTGGCGACTAGGGGATCTTCACAGTAGCTTTGTTGCAGTGTTAATGTAAGCCTACTTGTGACTCCAATAAATAATAAAACAAATAAATAATGTTGGGGATCAACTGGAAATCTCAAAACTAAGATTGATAAAGTTGAGCAGGACAAGGTTATAAAGAGTTATGGGACTCAGGCCGTTAAATGGAGCTAAGATACAGATCAGTCCTAATCTACATGAACAGGCTTACAGGGTGGAATGGCCTCCTAGGGTTTAACAGCACAGAAAGAGGCCCTTTGGCCATTGTGTCAGTGCCAACCATCAAGCACCTTTTATTCTAATCCCATTTCCTTGGTCCACAGCCTTGTGTGTTATGGCATTGCAAGTGCTCATCTAAATGCTTCTTAAATATTATGAGATTTTTGTATTCATTCATGGGACTTGGGCGTCACTGGCTGGCCAACATTTATTGCCCATCTCTAGTTGCCCGAGGGTAGTTGAGAGTCAGTCACATTGCCGTGGCTCTGGGGTCACATGTAGGCCAGACCAGGTAAGGACGGCAGATTTCCTTCCCTAAAGGACAGAGAACCAGATGGGTTTTTCCAACAATGGTTTCATGGTCATCAGTAGATTCTTAATTCCAGATATTATTTATTGAATTTAACAAAAAAAGGGCAAGTTGGGCCTGGTTCCATGTTGTAAACCTCTACAACTTTCATTCAAATTCCACCATCTGCTGTGGTGGGATTCGAATGTGGGTCCCCAGAGCATTAGCTGAATTTCTGGATTAATAGTCTACTGACAATACCACTAGGCCATTGCCTCATCACACTTTCAGGCAGTGAGTTCCAGATTCCCACCACCATCTGGGCTAAAACCCCTCTAAATCTCCTGACCCTTACTCTAAATCTATGCCCCCTGGTTATTGACCCCTCTACTGAGGCGTAATGACTTCAATCAGGCCACTGAGGTCGGCCTATTGCCATGATCTTATTGAATGGCGGGGCAGGCTCGAAGGGCTGGATGGCCTACTCCTGCTCCTATTTCTTATGTTCTTATGTTCTTATATCAACTCCCTGGTTAAGGATCCAATTGAGGGGCCAATCAGGGAGTCAATTCCTTATATTTAACCGGGCACCCCCGAGGGTAGACTGCTGACTGCGAGCACTCTGTGCGCTGCTGTTAGAATTGTAAATAAAAGGAATTTGGAGAAGGGACTTCTGCCTCTTCATTACATAAGAGGAAAAATTTCTTTCAAACTGCCCTTTCTACGCCCCTCATAGTTTTGTACGTCTCGATCAGGTTCCCCCTCCCCTGTCCCCTCAGCCTTCTCTGCTCCAAGGAAAACAACTCCAGCCTCACAGCCTCTCTTCACCACTGAGACGTTCCATCCTGGCCAATCTCCCCTGCCCCCTCTCTAGTGCAATCACTTCCTCCTGTTCCTACGTGACTCAGCACGGAGATGGGAATGGGAGGGCTAGGTCACGGGAAATCAGTAATACGAGGAGAACAGTGGCACTTCAGAAGAATTTCCTTTGAATTCTGCAACGATCCGTGCGTTCCAACTGCACTCCATTTCCACTCCAACGTCACCTGCTCTCCTCGGTGAATAACTGGAGAGCTCACTTGCTTCATCCAGTTACATCAGTGCGCAGGAATGTACAAACATGACCATAATGTTGCTCATGTGCTCTGTGTAGCAGAGCTGCAAGTGCAGGAGCTTGTTTAGTTAATGCCGGATGTGCCTGTTAAACAAAGTTTACAGAGCCGTAATCCCTTCCCCTCGACAGCAGCCTCTGACCTTAATCCCCGTCCCTCTCCTCCGATCGCCCTGCGGACGGCCCATTAAGAATTCGGCTGCTAGTCTGGGGCCGGTCCACATTTTCAGCAAAGTTGGGGAAGGGGCTCCCAGGCGAGGTTGGGATTGGTGGGATGCAGGAGTGGGGGGCAGGGTGTGGAATGTGCAAACCTGTGCAATGGCTCAGCGACACAAATCAAAATGAAAATCCGGGGATCGTAGAATCCCTACAGTGCAGAAAGAGGCCATTCAGCCCATCGAGCCTGCACTGCCGCAACCCCACCCGGACCCCACCCTCATAACCTGACAAACTTACCCTGCTAATCCCCCTGACACTACGGGACAACTTATCATGGCCAATCCATCTAACCTGCGCATCTTTGGATTGTGGGAGGAAACCGGAGCATCCGGAGGAAACCCACGCAGACACGGGGAGAACAGTGGTTAGCACTGCTGCCTCACAGCGCCAGCGACCTGGGTTCAATTCTCGGCTTGGGTCACTGTCTGTGCGGAGTCTGCACATCCTCCTCGTGTCTGCGTGGGTTTCCTCTGGGTGCTCCAGTTTCCTCCCGCAGTCTGAGAGACGTGCTGGTTCAGTGCGTTGATCTGAACAGGCACCGGGGTTTGGTGACTAGGGGATTTACACAGTAACATCATTGCAGTGTTAGTGTGAGCCTTACTTGTGACAAATAAATCAACTTTTAAAACATGCAGACTCCGCACAGACAGTGATCGGAATTGAACCCGGGTCCCTGGCGCTGTGAGGTCGCAGTGCTAACCACTGCGCACCAGATTCACTCCGGTTACAAACATAAGAACAGTAATGACCATTCAGCTCTAATTAGATCATGACAGGTCTGTATTTTAACCCCATTCACCCATCACATCCCACATCTCTCTTTCCTAACAAAAATCTATCAGTCAATTAACCCATAGCCTCAACATCTTATTCAGGAGGCAGGAGAAAGTTTCAGATTAATGGGAGTTAACGGTGTAATGATATTATCACTGGACTAGTAATCCATAGACCCAGGGTAATGCTCTGGGGACACAAACAGAAAATACTGGAAAATCTCAGCAGGTCTGTAGAGAGAGAATAGAGCCAACATTTCGAATCAGAGCTCTGACAGAGGGTCATCCAGACTTGAAATGTTGAGTCTGTTCTCTCTCCACAGACACTGCCAGACCTGCTGAGATTTTCCAGCATTTTCTGGTTTTGTTTCAGATTCCAGCGTCTGCAGTATTTTGCTTTTGTTTTAATGTTCTGGAGACCCGGGTTCAAGTCCCACCACTGGAAATTTGAATGGAATAAAAATCTAGTATTTAAAGTCTTTCGATGATCACAAAACCATTGTTGATTGTCTTAAAAACCCATCCGGTTCACTAATGGATGGCACGGTGGCACAGTGGTTAGCACTGCCACCTCACAGCGCCAAGGATCGGGGTTCGATTCCCGGCTTGGGTCACTGTCTGTGTGGGGTTTGCACGTTCTCCCCGTGTCTGCGTGGGTTTTGTCCGGGCGCTCCGGTTTCCTCCCACAGTCCCAAAGATGTGCTGTTTAGGTGCGTTGGACAGGCTAAATTCTCCCTCAGTGTACCCGAACAGGCGCTGGAGTGTGGTGACTGGAGGATTTTCACAATATATTCATTGCAGTGTTAATGTAAGCCTACTTGTAACACTGATAAACTTTAATGTCCTTTAGGGAAGGAAATCTGCTGTCCTTACCCTGTCTGGTCTACATGCGACTCCATACCCATAGCAATGTGGTTGGCTTCTAAATGCCTCCCCAAGGGCAATTTGAGATGGGCAGTAAATGCTGGCCCAGCCAGCGATGCCCACGTCCCATGTAAGGATTAAAAAGCGTTGCCACCAATCTGTGTGTGTGAGGACGCGCTCCCCGCCATCACCCTGAACAAGCTCAGTTTCAAACTGTGAACCCCTCGACTGAACACTCTCACTGGAGGAAATAGTTTCTCTCTCTCTCTCTCTCTCTGAGCCCTGTCAATCTTTCATCATCTTTAACACCTCAATTAGATCAACCCGTGCACTCTGAGGAATAGGAAGCTGGATTGATAATCCTCAGATGCCAAAACAATGTGTCAGCACTTTGGATTCGAGTTTTGTTACTCGCACGCTGCGATTTGTAACTTGTGTGAGAAAGTTAGAAAACTGCACAAAAAGATGCACAGGATTACAGACAAAAGACAGCACAAATACAGGCCACAATTTGATCTGATTTATTACTGTCACATGTACTGGGATACAGTGAGAAGCATTGTTTCTTGCACACTATACAGATAATACATACCATTCATAGAGAAGGAAAGGAGAGAGTGCAGAATGTAGTGTTACAGTTGTAGCCAGAATGTAGAGAAAGATCAACTTAATGCGAGGTAGGTCCATTCAAAAGTCTGATGGTTTGATTTGATTTGATTTATTATTGTCACATGTATTAACGTACAGTGAAAAGTATTGTTTCTTGCATGCTATGCAGACAAAGCATACTGTTCATAGAGAAGGAAACGAGAGAGTGCAGAATGTAGTGTTGCAGTCATAGCTAGGGTGTAGAGAAAGATCAACTTAATGCGAGGTAGGTCCATTCAAAAGTCTGACGGCAGCAGGGAAGAAGCTGTTCTTGAGTCGGTTGGTACGTGACCTCAGACTTTTGTATCTCTTTTCCCGACAGAAGAAGGTGGAAGAGAGAATGTCTGGGGTGCGTGGGGTCCTTAATTATGCTGGCTGCTTTGCCAAGGCAGCGGGAAGTGTAGACAGAGTCAATGGAAGGGAGGCTGGTTTGCGTGATGGATTGGGCTACATTCATGACCTTTTGTATTCCCTTGTGGTCTTGGGCAGAGCAGGAGCCCAGACCAAGCTGTGATACAACCAGAAAGAATGCTTTCTATGGTGCATCTGTAAAAGTTGGTGAGAATCGTAGCTGACGGCAGCAGGGAAGAAACTGTTCTTGATCGGTTGGTGCGTGACCTCAGACTTTTGTATCTTTTTCCCAACTGGATTGTTGAGCTGTAGCATTGGACTGATACACTGTGCTCTGCAGAAGATTTAACAATTTGGTTACCTTTATTTGTTTAAATCATAGATAAAAGCAAAATACAGCGGATGCTGGAATCTGAAACAGAAACAGAAAATCTCAGCAGGTGTGACAGCATCTGGGGAGAGAGAATAGAGCCAACGCTTCAAGTCTGGAGGACCTGGCATTCGATTCTCTCTTCGCAGGCCATTTGGCCCAACTGGTCTGTGCTGGCCCACCTGTGAGGCAAATGGACATCCTGCTGAGGGGAAATTTCAAAGGTAACCGCAGAGCTGAAATGCATTGTCCCGACTATAACAGGGGCCAAACTCCTCGCCACAAACTGGCTGTGTGATCACCTATGGTTCTATTAAAACACAGGCCACCAAACAACCAAGATCATAAACAGTGAATGGGCAGACTCAAGTTATACTTTCCGTGTCACTTTGAGCTGTGAGACTTATTGTAACTTCATCTCAAAACTGGACCATAGAGACATAGAGGTTTACAGCATGGAAACAGACCCTTCGACCCAACTTGTCCATGCTGCCCCTTTTTTAACCCCTAAGCTAGTCGCAATTGCCCACATTTGGCCCATATCCCTCTATACCCATTGTACCCATGTAACTGTCTAAATGCTTTTTAAAAGATAAAATTGTACCCGCCTCTACTACTACCTTTGGCAGCTTGTTTCAGACACTCACCACCCTCTGTGTGAAAAAATTGTCCCTCTGCACACTTCAGTATCTCTCCCCTCTCACCTTAAACTTATGCCCTCTAGTTTTAGACTCCCCTACCTTTGGGAAAAGTTATTGACTATCTAGCTGATCTATACCCCTCATTATTTTATAGGCCTCTATAAGATCACCCCTCAGCCTCCTTCACTCCAGGGAAAAGAGTCCCATCTATCCAGCCTTTCCTTATAACTCAAACCATCAAGTCCTGGTAGCATCCTAGTAAATCTTTTCTCCACTCTGTCTAGTTTAATAATATCCTTTCTATAATAGGGTGACCAGAACTGTACACAGTATTCCAAGTGTGGCCTTACCAATGTCTTGTACAACTTCAACAAGATGTCCCAACTCCTGTATTCAATGTTCTGACCAATGAAACCAAGCATGCTGAATGCCTTCTTCACCACTTTGTCCACTTGTGACTCCACTTTCAAGGAGTTATGAACCTGTACCCCTGGATCTCTTTGCTCTGTAACTCTCCCCAATGCCCTACCATTAACTGAGTAAGTCCTGCTACTGAAATCAGGGGTCAGAATGTTAATACACCCCTCTGAACCTTGACATTGAGGTTGGATCCTGTTTGTTGATGTTGAAATGAGTGCTCGGCATCACTGAGTATCAAACCTGGTGGAACTTGTGGAGCCCGAGATACTCAGGGTCCTTCAGTCAACAGCAGCGGGTTTGTAGGATGGAGTCGGTTTAGCTCAGTTGGCTGGACGGCTGGTTAGTGATGCAGAACAACAGCAAAAGTGTGGGTTCAGATCCTGCCCCACCTTCTCAAGCTTGTCCCTTGCCTGCGGTATGGGGAGCCTCAGGTCAAATCATCACCAGTCAGCTCTCTCTATCAAAGGGCGGAGCAGCCTATGGTCATCTGGTTGACTGTGGCAACCCTTTACTGCAAAGAGCTATTTCAATGGGGGAAGCAAATGAAGGGTAGCTTCTCCCCGTGTGTCCCAGTACTGGGGGCAGGCGGATGGTATAGCTGATCCTTCCACCTATGGCCCTGGGCTGGCTGTATTTAATCCGGAACCAGGGAAGAGTCAGCGCAGTGGGTCATGACATGCAACTTTCAAGGGAGATATAACCGGGTCGTTGCAACCAGAAGCTGTCAGGAGCATCCTCGTCCGTGTCTGAAGCACTCTGATTTACATACATACTTGACAAGACAGATCACCGTCTAAAGAATCCAGCCAACTTCACACACACACACACACACACGGAGTCCATGGACCAGACATTACCTCATCCCAAAATACTTGGAATACAATCAACTGCTCCTAAACCGTCAGGGGTCGGATTGGGGGCTGGGGTGGCGGGGGAAGGGAGATGCTGGAGAAGGCTTCTTGCCTCATGTAATTTGGTGCACTCAGCAATAAGTGCGGAATTCTCCAGCGGCGCTGGTCTAAAAGCCGGAAATTCCCGCCCAACCGTCAATGGCGTTTGACATTCCCCGCAGCCCACCCGCTAAAATTCCAGTGGTGGGCGGGATGGGAGAATTCTGGCCTAAATCCCCCCGAAATCTCTGCACTCCTCCGAATCTTGCACAGCTCCAAATTCCCTCAGTCCGTCGTGGGTGACCCGACATTCCAACTTTGCCGGGACAGACTCAGTTTCTTCGCTCAATCTCCCGCTTTCCAGTCGCCCTCCCCTTTAACACCATCCCCCACCTCCACTCAGTCCCCCACCCCCCCCCAACCCCCCACGCTCTCCCCCGCCCTCCTCCCAACTTAAGAATTCCACGTACTGTTGGCAAACCCAAAACAAAGGCTCCTCGTTGCACTGTACCCTCATAACCAGAACGCCGCCTGCTCACCAAAGGTTAAGCAGGTGACAGGACGATCTCGATGGCACAGAAATCCTTCTCCCCGGCACCAGGGGCCAGGGGGAAGCCACCCTCCCTGCCAGCTGACAGCAGAATTCTTACCAACTTTGACAGATGCACTATAGAAAGCATTCTTTCTGGTCGTATCGCATCTTGGTATGGGCTCCTGCTCTGCCCAAGACCACAAGAAGTCACAAAAGGTCATGAACGTAGCCCAGACCATCACACAAACCAGCCTCCCATCCACTGACTCCGTCTACACTTCCTGCTGCCTCGGAAAAGCAGCCAGCAGAATTAAGGACCCCACACACCCCGGACATTCTCTCTTCCACCTTCTCCCATGGGGAAAAAGATACAAAAGCCTGAGGTCACATACCAACCGACTCAAGAACAGCTTCTTCCCTGTTGCTGTCAGACTCTTGAATGGATCTACCTCGTATTAAGTTCTCTACACCCTATCTGTAACTGCAACATTATATTCCGCACTCTCTCCTCTCCTTCTCTATGAATGGTATGTTCTGTCTGTATAACACACAAGGAAAATACTTTTCACTGTATCCTAATACGCCAGATAATAATAAATCAAATCAAACCAGTGAGGATTGATAGCCGTATCCACCAGTCGCAAGGGGTAGTTAAATCGGTAAACCACTGATCAGCACTGAGGAAGGTGGCAGGCATGTTCGATTGGGCAAGTCCATGGCATGTTCAAAACCGGAGCACCCGGAGGAGACCCTCGCAGACACGGGGAGAACATGTAAACTCCACACAAACAGTCACCCAAGCTGCGAACTGAACCCGGATCCCTGGCACTGTGAGGCAGCAGTGCTAAAACTGTGCCACCATACTGCCCCTTTTACTATTGCTTACCATTGCCCACTGCAGAGTAAGGTTTGCGCAGAATAGAGGATTTGTGTGACCAACAAAACCTTGGTTTCATTTTTTTAAGAAAGTGAGGTGGAAATGTCTTTGAAACAAGTCTGTGGTTCGTAGCTTCCCTCTTCAATTGGGTGTCTCGGTAGGGTTCTCAACTCCCGCTGGTCATATTCTGGGAGATGCCACCATGAGCCCATTACCCAGATTCTTACCATTGTTCGCCCAACATCAGCATCATCGAGAAGCCCCACCTTCCCACTGACCTTCTCAATATTTCCCAGTTTTGGCTGTTGAATGTTCCAGCAATGCTGAAGCTTTGGAAATTCCTCCTTAAGTCTCTCAGCCTATCAGTAAGATTCTCTTTGAAACCTCTTTGACCGAGCTTTTGGACATTTGTCCTCGTGTGCCCTTCTGTTGTTTAATGCCAGACTCAGTTAAATATCGCTCCTGTCAAACAGTAGGGACTGATTTACTGTGTTAAAGGTGCTTCCTAATGAAAGCTGTTCTTATGGTGAAAACTATCCCTTCTGTACCATGATTCTCATTGCAAGTGACAAGGTTAATGCGATAGAACTACTCAAAACAATTGCACTGGGATAATGCCATCCAATATACTGGAAACAGAAGGCCAGTAGGGCAAAGGAAATAAATTTATTTACAGGAGATCATTATTCGTTTAATTTTATTCTGCTCTCCTCTCTGAGGCAATGATTCCCTGTTGCCGAACCCTCTGGTATCTTTCCCAGATATAAAAATATTGAAGAAAGGAGCAGGAGGAGGTCATTTGGCGCCTTGGAGCCTGCTGCACCATTCATCATGATCATGGCTGATCATCCAATTCAATAGCCTAATCCTGCTTTCTCCCCACAACCTTTGATCCCATTAGCCCCAAGTGCTATATCCAGCCACCTCTTGAACACATTCAATATTTTGGCATCAACTACTTCCTGTGGTAATGAATTCCACAGGCTCACCACTCTTTGGATGAAGAAATGTCTCCTCAACTCTGTCCTAAATGGTCTACCCCGAATCCTCAGACTGTGACCCCTGGTTCTGGACTCTCCCCACCATCGGGAACACCCTCTCTGCATCTACCCTGTCCAGTCCTGTTAGAATTTTACAAATCTCTATGAGATCCCTACCCCCTCATTCTTCCAAACTCAAGTGAAGACAATCCTAACCGAGTCAATCTCTCCTCATACCTCAGTCCCGCCATCCCCAGAATCAGCCTGGTAAACCTTCGCTGCACTCCTCCGAGAGCAAGAACATCCTTCCTCAGAAAAGGAGACCAAAACTGCGCACAATATTCTAGTGTGGCCTGACCAAGGCCCTGTACAATTGCAACAACACACCTCTTGCTCTTGTACTCGAAACCTCTCACAATGAAGGCCAACATGCCATTTGCCTATGATAACCAGGACCTTGAGATGATGGGCCGAATAGCCTTTTTCTGTGCCATAGAGCTCTAAATTAAGAGGGGTAAGAGACACTGCTTACGTTCAATGAGGTTTTCCCATTGTCACTGTACATCACAGCTTCCTCTGGATTGTCAAGCCCAGCTGTGTTGCTGTTGGGGAAGAAGCAAGCTAGACTGCCATGGGGGGGGCGGTTTCTGTCTCCACCATCGGGCTGAGATGTAACATCTCGTTGACAGTGCATCAGTCCTTCAGGACTGGGAAAGCTGGATTGTAAGAACACAAGAAGTAGGAGCAGGAGTCGGCCATCTAGCCCTTCAATAAGATCATGGCTGATCTGAAGTGGATCAGTTCCACTTTCCCCCTCTCTCCCCATAACCCTTAATTCCCCTGTCTATCAGAAACCTATCTACCCGTGACTTAAATATATTTAGCGAGGCAGCCTCCACCACTTCAACGGGCAGAGAATTCCAGGGATTCACCACCCTTTGAGTGAAGAAGTTCCTCCTCAACTCCAATCTAAACTGCCCCCCACTTATCTTGAGGCTGTGTCCTGTAGTCCTGCTATCCTTTCTAAGCGGGAAGAATCTCTCTACCTCTACCCTATCCATCCCCTTCATTATCTTAGACGTCTCTATAAGATCCCCCCCTCAGCCTTCTAAACTCCAACGAGTGCAGACCCAGTCTATTCAGTCTCTCTTCATAGGCTAACCCCCACATCTCCAGTATCAGCCGAGTGAACCTCCTCTGCACTCCCCAGTGTTCACGTCCCCAGTTTCGGTGGAACTTTGAACCCATGACCTCCTGACTCAGAGTCAGAATGCTACCCACTGAGCAAGAAAAGTCATTGAACCAACTGAGAACAGTCAACTCACCACAGAGCAGAGATTAACGGAGAACTCTCGACTACTGAGCCAGCAGAGTCATCAGGGGATCCCCCATCGTTACTTAATTTAATGTAAGCAAAATTACCAGGAACCTAAAATGAGGAACCAAATTCCAATAGGAAAATGAATATCCCCTTCACTCAATCTCCCTTCTAAAAAAATATATTCTAAAATATATTCCAGGGAGGAGTATGGATGGGAAGGCTGGGGGTGGAGTGTGGATGGGAAGGCTGGGGGTGGAGTGGGGAGGGGGCGGGAGGGTGGCGGGGGGGGAGACTTCCATTGCTAAGTAAGCAGCTAAGTTAAGGATAACATAAAGGGGAGGTGGTAGTGTAGCGGTAATGCCACTGGGTTAGTAATCCAGAGATTCGTGTTAATTCTCTGGGGACAAAGGGTTCAAATCCCATCATGACAGCTGGTGGAGTTTAAATTCAAATTGAAAGTTTGGGCTGTAACATTCATTCCAGTAGTGCAGACAAGGCAACCGTAAGTGATTGTTAAAACCCCAACTAGTTCACTAATGCCGTCCTTTCCTGGTCGGCTCAGCAATGTGGCTGAATTTTGGGCAGCGCAGCAGTTAGCATCCTCACAGCACCAGGGACCCAGGTCAAAACCCAGCTTTGGGTCACTGTCTGTGTGGAGTTTGCACATTCTCCCCGTGTCTGCATGGGTTTCCTCCGGATGCTGTGGTTTCTTCCAACACTCCAAAGATGTTTGGGTTGAGTTGTTTGGCCGTGCTAAATTGCCCCTTAGTGTCCCGGGCTGCATGGTAAATTTGTGGGGTTATGGGGATAGGGCTTGGGTGGGATTGTTATCAGTGCAGACTCGATGGGCCAAATGGCCTCCTCCTGCACTGTAGGGATTCAATGTTAAATTGCCCCTTAGTGTCAGGGGGACTAGCTAGGGTAAATGCATGGAGGTATGGGGATAGGGCCTGGGTGGGATTGTGGTAAAAATAAATTGTGGCAGAAAACTCGCGCAGAATATAAAAACAGACAGCAAAAGCTTCTATAAGTATATGACGAGGAAAAGTGTAGCTAAAGTGAATGTTGGCCCCTTGGAAGATGAGGCTGGGGAGTTAATAGCGGGGAATGCAGAGATGGCTGAGACACACAATCGATATTTTGTCTCAGTTTTCACAGTGGAGGACGCGAGCACCATCCCAATAGCAACTAAAAATTCAGAGGTTGTAGAAAAGGAGGAACTGGTAACTGTCATTGTCGCTTAGGAAGAAGTACTGAGCAAACTATTGGGAGTAAAACAAAAACAGAACATTCTGAAGAACTGCCGATGGCATCTGTGGAGAGAGAATAGAGCCAACGTTTTGAGTCAGGACGATCGTTCTTGATTGAAGGCAGACATGTCCCCAGGACCTGATGGCCTACATCCTAGAGTCTTAAAGGAAGTGGTTTAGAGACAGTGGGTCCACTAGTTACAACATTCCAAAATTCCCTGGATGTGGGAGTGGTTCCAGTGAATGGGAAAAATGCTAATATCACATCTTTATTCTAAAAAAGGGGGAGACAAAATGTTGGAAACTCTCGGCTAATTGGTTTAACATCGTGTTGAGACGTTGTTAGAATCTATTATGAATAAGTTAATAACAGGACATTTATAAAGTCAAGCATGGTTTTATGAAGGTGTAGTAACTCCATGGAGGCCAAAGTCCCATCACCAAGTTACTTTATTTACACTGTACATCTGTACATAGCCAGCTCTCCAGTTGCTCCCTGCAGAATACAGGCTGGGAGTCTGACAGACCTGCTTTAAATAGGAAGCATGAGGCTCCCTGATTTAATCATCAATTGGGACTCATCAGGAAGCTCATGCTCTCGCAAGCCAACCTCATTAGCCTGGCTGAAGCCATCACAGAAGGGCAAATCATGTTTGACTAATTTGCTAGAGTCCTTTGAAGATTTAAGAAGCAAGGTGGATAGTGGAGATCCTGTCGATGTAGTATATCTGGACTTCCAGAAGACATTTGATAAGGTGCCATGCAAAAGGTTAATACACAAGGTTAGTTCACATGGGATTTGGGTAATTTATTAGTCTGGATAGAGGATTATCTAACCAAAGAAAGCAGAGAGTCGAGATAGATGGATCTCTCTCGGGATTGGCAAAATGTAATTAGTGGGGTGCCACAGGGTTCAGTCTTTGGGCCCCAACTATTAACAATCTATATTAATGACGTGGATTTGGGGGTAATAGGTACCACAGCCAAATTTACAGATGAGATTAAGACAGATGGAATACTAAGTTGTGATAACTAAATAAGAAAGTTACAAATGGATAGGTTAGGTGAATGGACCAAAATGTGGCAGATGGAGTTTGACGTGGATAGGTGTGAGGTTATCCATTTTGGTCGGAAAAATACGAGGGAAAGTTATATCTAAATGGAAAGAAAATTTGTAGTGCTTTGGTGCAGAGGGATCTGGGTGGTCTCCTGCATGAATCGCAGAAAACTAGCATGCAGGTACAGCGGGTAATAAGGAAGGCAAATGGATAGGAGAAGGGGTGGCACATTTAAAACAGAGACAAGGAGAAATTATTTCTCTTATAGGGTGGTGAGTCTGTGAAATTCATTACCTCAGAGTGTGGTGGATGCTGGGACATTAAGAAGAGGTGGGCAGATTTTTAATTAGTAATGGGTTTGAAGGGCTATGGGGAGCAGGCAGGAATCATAGAATCCCTACAGTACAGAGGGACGCTATTTGGCCCATTGAGCCTGCACCCTTACGCAGGCTCCATCCTCCATCCCCCACATTTTTATCCCGCTAATCTATGCATCCCGGGACACTAAGGGGCAATTTAGCATGGCCAATGCACCTAACCTGTATATCTTTGGACTGTGGGAGGAAACCGGGGCACCTGGATGAAACCCATGCAGACACGGGGAGAACATGGAAACTCCACACAGACGGTGACCAAATCTGGGAATTGAACCTGTGTTCCTGGAGCTGTAAGGCCGCAGTGTTAACCACTGTGCCACCATGGCACCCAAGGAAAATGGAGTTGAGCCTGAGATGAAATCAGCCATGATCACACTGAATGGCAGAGCATGCTTGATGGGCTGAATGGCCTACTCCCAGGAAGGTAGGGCTGAGAGAGAGAGAGAATTAGTCAGTAGGATTGTCTGAGATTGACAAATTAATGCAATATTTACATTGCACAAGTGTTTCCAGTGTTTCCACATTGTCAACTACAACTCCTGATGTTACAAGAACCGCCCTGTTTATATAATGGGATTTTTTTTTCCACCCTCTAAGTCAGGAACATGAGGCTAATTAATTTTGTCTTGGCTGTGGGTAAGATCCTTAAACCCATAATAGGAGCTGAAATTAGAGTAAGGCCGGCAATGGCGTGTGGTGAAGGGAAGGACATGTTTGAAACAACTCCAGGACAACAAAGGCAGCTCTACAGATGGGCTGAAGGCTGAGGTCCAGCAAAAAGAGGTGAATAAAGAATGGATTGTGGGTGGTGAAAGTGCAGGGGATCCAGCAGTTAGCCAACAACCATGGTGCATGAGATTTCTACAGTGCGGCCAAGACCACCTACAGCCCAAGCGCCCAGGGCCCCGTCCCAAGCTGGCCAAGGATTGAGATGTTGCCCATTAAGAGTTGAGAGGCAGTCAGCATCCACTGGAAGGAGGACTTCAGAAACCTCTTTAACAGAGACTGACCAGAATTTTACTGCCTCACCTGGCCCAGAATCAGAGAGGACAAGGCTCATAGAATGGCATTCTCTGTTGGCCTTGGGTGGGATCTTACGAGGGTGGGCAAAGCAGTTAAATTCCGGCACCTGTCTTCAATGCCAGTGTCCTTGACTGCATCCCATAGCATGCTACCCACCACCATCTCAGCACAACCCCAACCCAGCATGAGATGGAAAAGGCCATCTGACGCCTAAAGATCAACAAGGCATCGGGAATGGATGGAATTCCCAACAAAACACTAAAACACAGCGGAGAAGCACTATTGGCGCAAATACATGACCTCATCTCCCCTTACTGGAAGGAGGAGAACATGCCAGGGAGATCACAGACACGCTAATTGTGACCATCTTCAAAAAAAGTGACAGGTCCAATTTGTACATAGCCTTAAACAAGCGTGGAAGTAAGTCATCCTTGACTGTGGGATTGCCTAAGAAGATAGGCAGGAAGGTGGAGTCATAGAATTATAGAGGTTGACAGCATGGAAACAGGCCCTTTGGCCCAATTTGTTCATGCCGCCCTTTTTTTTAAACCACTAAGCCAATCCCAATTGCCCGCGTTTGTGTTATATCCCTCTTTACCCGTTTTACCCATGTAACAGTCTAAATGCTTTTTAAAAGACAAAATTGTACTACTACCTCTGACAGCTCATTCCAGACACTCACCACCCTCTGTGTGAAAAAATTGCCCCTCTGGGCCCTTTTGTATCTCCCCCCTTAAACCAATGCCCTCTAGGTTTAGACTCCTTTGGGAAAAGATGTTGACTATCTAGCTGATCTGTGCCCCTCATTATTTTATAGACCTCTATAAGATCACCCCTCAGCCTCCTACGCTCCAGAGAATAAAGTCCCAGTCTATCCAATCTCTCCTTATAACTCAATCCATCAAGTCCCAATAGCATTTGATTTGATTTGATTTCCTGGTAAATCCCTTCTGCTCCCTTTCTAGTTTAATAATATCCTTTCTACAATAGGGTGACCAGAACTGTGTACAATATTCCGAGTTAATGTAGTTGATGTAGGGAGAATGGGGTTCAGAAACATATCAGCCTTTATAGAAACATAGAAAATAGAGGCAAGAGTAGGCCATTCGGCCCTTTGTTTTAATATCCCATTCCTGCTTTCTCACCATAGTCTTTGATCCCTTTAGCTGCAAGGGTCATGTCCAGCGCTCTCTTGAACGAACTGACCCAAAGCTTTCCATAACAGAGAATTCCACAGGTTCACAACTCTGTGAATGAAGAAGTTCTTCCTCAAATCCATCCTGGATGGCTTACCCCATATTCTTAGACAGCGACCCCTTGTTCTGGACTTCCCCAACATCAGGAACATTGGCACTACCACCTCACCTGCCCTGGAATTGGCGCCGGTAAGGGTCCCACAACGGAAATGGGGTAGGATCTTATGGTCTGCACCGAGCAAGGCTGTAAAATCCCGTCCATACTTCCCACATCCAGCCAGTCCATTCCCATCGGGATTTTATATGTTTCTATGAGATCCCCTTGCGTTCTTGTAAATTCCAGTGAGTACAAGCTCACCCGATCCAGTCCCTCTTCATCAAATGGCGGAGCAGACTCAACGGGCTGAATGGCCTGACTCTGCCCCTTACATCTTGCGGTCAAGCTTTTGGTCAACTTTCCTAATATATTTCCTAATGCGTGAAATTCGATTTGATAATGTTTCTGTGAAGTGGTTTGGGTTATTTCGCTAGATTAAAAGGCAATGCACTCATCTCTGAAATAAGACATTGAACCAAGGCCCTGTGTCTGCCCTCTGAGATAATCATTGAAATATCCCTTGGCGCTACATCAACAAAGATCAGGGGGGCTCTGTCCGCTAATCTGACCAATAACCCTCAACCAACATGACTGAGAGAGAGTATCGTTATTTAATTTCATTGTTTTTTTGTGGGATCTTACTGTGCACCTAATTTGTAGGGTTACAACAGTACTTCAAAGGTACTCTTATCAGACGTGGGTGGCACAGTGGCACAGTGCCAAGGATCCGGGTTCGATTCCAGCCTCGGGTCACCGTGTGGAGTTTGCACATTCTCCCCATGTCTACATAGGTTTCTTCACACAGTCCAAAGATGTGTGGGGTTAGGTGGATTGGCTGTGCTAAATTAACCTTTAGTGCCGGGGGGGGGGGGGGGGTTAGTTAGGGTAAATGCATGGGGTTTATGGGGAAAGAGCCCCATGGGATTATGGGCAGTGTAGACTCGACGGGCCGAATGATCTCTTTCTGCGCTGTAGGGATTGTAAAGCAGTTTGACAGGTTCCAATGTTGTGAAAGGTATGCTGGAAATTCAAGCTTTTCATCTTATTTTAATGAACGTAAGTTTTTGCATTTTTTTTAAGGTGACTGTCCAGAACAGCCAAGAGGATCTTTGTAAAAAGAGGCGAAAATAAAGACACTTATGGCCACACAAACTCAATGAAGGAGACCACATATGTGAGCATGTGTCAGTCCGTATATATGTGTGTGTGTGTGTGTGTGTGTGTGTTTGTGCGCGTGTGTGTGTGTGCGTGTGTGCGTGTGTGTGTGTCTGTGTGTGTGTGTCTGTGTGTGTGTGTGTCTGTGCATGTGTGTGTGTGTGTTTGTGTGTGTGTGTGTCTGTGTGTGTGAGTGTGTCTGTGCGTGTGTGTGTGTGTGTGTTTGTGTGTGTGTGTGTCTGTGTGTCTGTGTGTGTATCTGTGTGTGTGTGTCTGTGCGTGTGTGTGTGTGTGTGTGTTTGTGTGTGTGTGTGTCTGTGTGTGTGAGTGTGTTTGTGCGTGTGTGTGTGTGTGTGTCTGTGTGCGTGTGTCTGTGTCTCTGTGTGTGTCTGTGCGTGTGTGTGTGTGTATGCGTGTCTGTGTGTGTGTGTTTGTGTGGGTGGGTGGGAGTGGGGACAGTGAGTGTACTATGCAGTCTTCCTGTTGAGTCTATATTTGATGTGATACAGGAAGGGAGTCTAGCACACACACACCTAACTAAACAATAGGCACTCCGTGTTTCTCTGGGAAAAGACACTCTGACCAACGATTGCTGGAGGCTCCCGCTGAGTAGTAACCACGGAAACCCACGAGGGCAGACGTCCCACTCCTACACTAATCCATTAAGATGAGCTGTCAATGGATGTCGAGAGGTGGAATCAATAAGAGAAAAAGGCCTGAAAATTCTTTACCAAAGAAGAAGTAAGAAGCCTGATTTTCCCCTTAGTAAACAATTCCCAAAATCTGCAGGAAAATGACAGAGTGAGAGTTTGTCGGGCATTAGTTGGAGAATCATAGGATGCTGACAGTGTAGAAGAGGCCATTCAGCCCACTGAGTCTGCACTGGCTCTCTGACAGAGTATTTTACCCAGGCCCTCTCCCCCACTCCCATTGCCCCACACACTTCCCATGGCTAATTCACCTAATCTACACATCTTTAGACACTAAGCAGCAACTTACCATGGCTAATCTACCTAACCTGCAGCTAGCTACATGGGCACTCAGGGGCAATTTAGCACGGCCAATCCACCTAATCTGCAGATCTTTAGACTGTGGGAGGAAACCGGAGCACCCGGAGGAAACCCACGCAGAAACAGGGAGAACGTGCAGACGCCACATAGACAGTGACCCGAGCCAGGAATTGAACAGGGGGGTTTAGAAGAGCAAATATGTGGGGTTACAGGGATAGGACAGGACCTGGGTGGGACTGATGTCAGTGCAGACGCAATGGGCCAAATGACCTCCTTCTGTACTATGTGATTCTATTCATTGATTACCCAGTCACCAACAAGAACAGAGGAAGGAATCTGCTTTTGTAAAGTGCATTGCACAATCTAACCATGTCCCAAAGCACCTTAGAGGGGATGAAATACTTTCGAGGTGTGGTCATTGTTGTAAGGAGTCTGGACGGCTGGTATGTGATGCAAAGCGACGGGTTCAACAGCGTGGGTTCAATTCCCGTATCGGCTGAGGTTATTTATGAAGTCCCAGCCTCCTCAACCCTTACCCCTCACCCACGGGTTAAATCACCACCAGTCAGCTCCGCCCACCTCCCCTCAAAGAAGAGAACTGCTTATGGTCATCTGGGGCTACGGCGACTTTAGCTTCACGTTTGAAACACAGCAGTCAATTTGCGCACAGCAAGCTCCCACAAACAGCAGCGTGACGTTTGTTGGGTGATAACCCTCGGCTGGGACACCAGGGAGGACGCCGATGCCTTCTTCGATCGATTGTGCCCATCCGAGAGAGCACGTGGGGGTTTACCTTGTCCTGTGGATAGTGGCATGGTTAAACCCTGCTGCTAGGAATGGCCGCACACACAGTGCCTGGGGCTGGGAGTGATTACTTGTCCCTCCCGTCTTAATGGAAAACATGTACGGGAAGAGCTTTAATTGAGGATGGGGGAGAACCGAGTTGGATGTGAAGGAAGTCGGCTGAAGTTGGGACATTGGGAAGGAAGTTGAGGAGATTTTTTTTGAATAAGGAGGAAGTTCAAAGGATCCAGGCAGGGCAAGAGATAACAGTTGATTGGATGACGGCCAATGGTATAAATGTTCTTCATCCACCGTCATCGATGAGGACCTCAACACCATTAGTCATTTTGAGGCTGGTTTTGGTGCGTCCAAAGATGACTGAGCTGGCCAATTCAGGCACAGAATGTCCTGGCACATGCTGTAGTCATGATGTGGAGATGCCAGCGTTGGACTGGGGTAAAACAGAAAGAAATGCCAGCCACCTGACGAAGGGACATGCTGTCCCAAAAACTTGCGGCTTTTGCTGCAAATAAATCCTGTTTAGACTTCAAACTGGTGCTGTGGGATTTCTTTCTGGCACATATTGGACAGACTTGTGTAAATAAGGCTTGGCTGAATGAAGAGTCCGGGTACTTGTGGGGCGAACAGAAAAGTGGGCAAAGCCATTGGGTTCATTGGAAACCAAATACCAGGGAATTAAATTCAGTTGACTGGAGCGTGGAGAGCCAGCTGAGCGGGGACAGAGTGAGCTGGAAAGAGGGTACAAATCAGCACTGGCGAGCAAACAGATAACCCGAATTAAACTGAGCGAACACCAATTTAAAGCCAAATCCAAGATGGTAAAGACACCTCCACCCGGATGAGATACATTTCTACAGTGTTGGTGAAGAGTACAAAGAAATTCGCAGGAGCGTAATCAGATATCGACACCGAGTTAATGGAGACGTTAGAATAGGCGACCAAAATCTTTTTCAAAGAAATAGATTTTCAGGAGCCTCTTAAAGGGGAAGAGAAAGGGACACGGAGACGTTTAGGGGGAGATTTCCAGAAGCTAAGTGCTACAGAATGTTAACACAGCCACTACAGGTAGGGCAAAGTAAGTTAGGGTTACACAAGAAATTGAGTGCGTAAAATTCACCACCACAGAATGTAGTTGAGGCCAAAATGTTGTGTGATTTCAAGAAGAAATTAGATATAGCTCTTGGGGCTAAAGGGATCAAAATATATGGTGGCAGCATGGCAGAGTGGTAGCACCGCTGCCTTTCAGTGCCGGAGACCCGGGTTCGATTCCCAGCTTGGGTCATTTTCTGTGTGAAGACACATTCTCCCCGTGTCTGCATGGGTTTTCTCTGGGTGCTTCGGTTTCCTCCCACAGTCAGAAAGACGTGCTGGTTAGGTACATTGGCCGTGCTAAATTCTCCCTCAGTGTACCCAGACAGGTGACAGAGTGTGGCGACTGGGGGATTTTCGCAGTAACTTCATTGCAATGTTAACGTAAGCCAACTTGTGACACTAATAAATAAACGTTTTAAATACGGGGGGAAGGAGAGGGGGGGGATCCGAATATTGAATTCAATGATCAGCCATGATCGTGATGACTGATGGCGCTGGCTTGAACTAGTTTCTAGTTTCTATGACCTTGAAATGTTTACAGAAATGCAGAAAGACCAGGAGAGAAGCAGAGATATCGCTCACAGAACAGATTAGCATTGCTAATCATTTTGATGTTATCTAGAAACATAGAAGATAGGAGCAGGAGGCCATTCGGCCCGTTGAACCTACTCTGCAATTCATCACGATCATGGCTGATTGTCCAACTCAATAGCCTAATCCTGCTTTTTCCCCATAACCTTTGATCCCGTTCGCCCCAAGTGCCACATCCAGCTGCCTCTTGAATACATTCAATGTTTTGGTCATCAACTACTTCCTGTGGTAATGAATTCCACAGGCTCCCCACTTTTTGGGTGAAGAAATGTCTCCTCTTCTCCGTCCTAAATGGTTTACCCTGAATCCTCAGACTGTGACCCCTGGTTCTGGACTCCCCCCCAACCATCGGGAACACCCTCCCTGCATCTACCCTGTCTAGTCCTGTTAGAATTTTATAAGTCTCTGTGAGATCGTTCCCCCGCTCCCCGCATCTGAGCTGCAGCAAAAACAATCCTAACCTAATCAATCTCTCCTCATACATCAGTCCCGCCATCCCTGGTAAACCTATTTAACAAAACCTCCTTCAGAAAACCATCTTTGACTGCGATTTTCACAATGGCTAAAGAACATGCTTATGCGCACTTAAATGTCCCCCTCATTCTGCTTAACGATTTCAACCATCGGAAATTATGTTCAGAGGACTGAGGGAGAAGTGTTGTTTTCGGGGTTGAGTGTAACGAGTGTTCTTTGCTCTCTGTAGTTCTGTGGGCAGCCTCTGAATATAGAGGTGTGATTAGACCTGCCTTAGTCATCGGTGACTTGCTGCTATTTATAATCTTGATGCAAATTGCACTACCTCTGAGCCAGCTGCTCCTGCGCTTATAAAGGGAGGGTGAGTGGGGCCGGGGGGGGGCGCGGGCGGGGGCTGCTTTCAAAGCAGCGCTGCTCTGTCATTCAGTTCCTATCCTTTTGTACTGGCAAGCCCCTCTCCAGAGACCGGAGCAAGCGCTCTAGACTGAGGCACCAGCACAGTCCCGAGAGAGCTCTGCACACCCTCAGGGTGGGTGAGAGGTTAAATCAAGGTCTTCCCTGCTCCCCCCCCCCCCCCCCCCCCCCACTCCCCCCCCCCCCGCCCACGGGGTGAGCGTGTGGGGAGATTCCACAGTCAGCATCCAAAGAAGAGCCAAGAGGACTCCCCGAGATACGTTCCCAACTCAACAATAATCAATGAAGCAAGTTACTCGGCCACTATCAAACTGGTATTTATAGGAGCTTGCTACACACAAGGACACAGGAAATAGGAGCAGGAGGAGACCTCAAGGCAGTTCAAGGCCATTCAATATGATATCGGCTGATCTCCTGCCTCAACTCCATGAGACGGAACCTTACCCCGATGGGATTTTACAGACCCGCCAAAGTCAATAGACTTTTGGACGGCGCGATGCATTTTACAGTCTGACGCCTGCGGGACTGTTAAACTCTGTCCCACGTTTCTGTCCACTCTTTTGATTCTCTGAGAGACTGAAAATCCGCAGCAGCCTTGAGTACACTGGACCATCGAGCATGAACAATCCTCAGGACTAGAAAATTCCAAAGATTCAAAAAGCTCCGAGTGCGAAAGTTCCTCCTCATCTCGGTCCTAAATAACCGGAGAATCTCTACTCTGCAGAAGGAGACCATTCGGCCCATTGATCTTGTACCAGCAACAATTCCACCCAGGCCCTATCCCCAGAACCCAATGTATTTACCCCAATCTCCCTGACAGTAAGGAGCAATTTAGCACAGCCAATCAACCCAACCTGCACATCTTTGGATTGTGGGAGGAAACTGGAGCACCCAAAGGAAACCCACGCAGACATGGGGAGAATGTGAAAACTCCATACAGACAGTAGGGGAGTCTAAAACTAGAGGGCATAAATCTGAGGTGAGGGGGAGAGACACAAAAGGGTCCAGAGGGGCAATTTTTTCACACAGAGGGTAGTGAGTGTCTGGAATGAGCTGTCAGAGGTAGTAATAGAGGCGGATACAATTTTGTCTTTTAAAAAGCATTTAGATAGTTACATGGATACAATGGGTACAGAGGGATCTGGGCCAAACGTGGGCATTTGGGAATAGTTTAGTGGTTAAAAACTAGGCGGCATGGACAAGTTGGACCAAAGGGCCTGTTTCCATGCTGTAAACGTCAATGGATCTATGACCCGAGATTCAACTTGAACCTGGGTCCCTGGAGCTGTGAGGCAGCAGTGCTAACCACAGTGCTGCCTCGGCACCTGAGTCAGGAAGCTTCTATTCTCACACGGGGTAAATAATCACACAGCACACATTCTAACAGTGTCTTCAGAAGTACTTAATCCTCCCCACCCCCGCTATAAACTGCATTTTTAATGTCCTCAGGTTGTGAAGGGCGCTACAGAAATGTAAACCTTTCTTTTTACATCCCTCACAATTAATTTGTGGGTGTTCCCTTCCTGAAGGAAGAGTGTAGGGAGTGCCTCCAGCGTCCCATCCTGTTTTTTCTCACGCAGCTCACCCTCCCACCCAACCCCGCTCCTGTCCCCCCCCACCACCTCTACGTCCACATTCAGGCAGGGTGTTCAACTCTGTAGTGGGGGGGGGCGTCACGGATTAGCCCGCATACTGCCCGTCCGCCGCCAAGCACTCCAGGCACTCGCACTCGGTGAAGCAGGAGCTCAGTGGTGAGTGACCGTTCTTGTGGGCCCGTGGCTGACTGGCCCTCTGCCCAACTCAGAGGCGCTGAGGCCAATGGGAACTAGGCCCACCCAGGCTGATGCACCGAACCTGCACAGCTCAGTAACTATCGGGGGGAGTGAGGCCCCCCTTCCACCAACTCCTGGAAGGCAGTCAGCTGGGTCTGAATTCCAAATGACGGAATTCAAATTCCTTAATGTCACTAACTCAACATCTGTTACTCCACTTAACCACATCAGAGGGCCAGAAGCACACTGCCAGCTGGGAAAAAAATCCTACCCAAATTCAGATCCCCCAAGCAGCAGAAGAACATTGTAGGTGAAGATATGGAGCCCGAAAGCTGGGAGGTTTGGTTAGCCTTTATAAAACGCACCTTTAGCTCCAGCTGCAAGTCTTGACTCCACATTCCGTAATGATGTGAAGGCTTTGGGAGAAGGAACTGCAGAATGGTCCCACGCTTGAGGGATTACCGATATGAATATTTCTCCTCAGTGGAGGGGTCGATAGCTAGGGGCCACTGCAGCGGCGGCACGGTGCCACAATGGTTAGGCCTGCTGCCTCACAGCTCCAGGGACCTGGGTTCAACTCCCGGCCTGGGTCACTGTCTGTGCGGAGTCTGCACGTTCTCCCCACCACCCCATCCCCACCCCGCTGTGTCTGTGTGGGTTTCCTCCCACAGTCCGAAAGACGTGCTGGTTAGGGTGCATTGGCCGTGCTAAATTCTCCCTCAGTGTACCCGAGCAGGGGCTGGAATGTGGCAACTAGGGGGATTTTCACAGTCACTTCATTGCAGTGTTAATGTCAGCCTTACTCGCGACGCTAATAAATAAATGAACTCTCAGTGACAGAACTGCTGGTTAGGGTGCATCGACCCGAACAGGCGCCGGGCTGTGGCGACTAGGGGATTTTCACAGTCACTTCATTGCAGTGTTAATGTCAGCCTTACTTGCGACGCTAATAAATAAATAAACTCTCAGTGACAGAACTGCTGGTTAGGGTGCATTGGCCGTGCTAAATTCTCCCTCAGTGTACCCGAACAGGGGCTGGAATGTGGCAACTAGGGGATTTTCACAGTCACTTCATTGCAGTGTTAATGTCAGCCTTACTTGCGACACTAATAAATAAATAAACTCTCAGTGACAGAACTGCTGGTTAGGGTGCATTGGCCGTGTTAAATTCTTCCTCAGTGTACCCGAACAGGGGCTGGAATGTGGCAACTAGGGGGATTTTCACAGTCACTTCATTGCAGTGTTAATGTCAGCCTTACTCGCGACGCTAATAAATAAATAAGCTCTCAGTGACAGAACTGCTGGTTAGGGTGCATCGACCCAAACAGGCGCCGGGCTGTGGCGACTAGGGGATCTTCACAGTCGCTTCATTGCAGTGTTAATGTCAGACTTACTCGTGACACTAATAAGTAAACTTTAAATTAAGCGGGGGTCTGCGAATGGGATTCGAGAATGGGGCCAAGCCCTAACTCTTCAGCTTATAATTAGCAATTGACGTAGCACCATCTAAATAAAGGCTCCAACCACAGAGCCCGGCCAAGGCAGCTTTTGCTTTTTTTTCTCTGAAAAACGCTAATAAATTAGTCACCGCATCACTCAAACATTGCCTTTTAAGCTCAGTCCCTTCACGTTCGCCATGGCAACAGTGTTATTTATGATGAGAGCTTCCCAGGCTCCGCCTGTTTTGCCCTGGACAAGTAAAGTATGTGCAATCTTTGTGCAATGTTGCAATGTTATCACTCAGCAGCTTTTTAGTGAGTTAGAGATGGTGCAATCGCCCAGTGCCGATGCAAAGCCAGGCCAAAAACATTAATTTCTTGTTTGTCGGGCCCTCCAGCACCCCACCTCCACAGGATTCTGCAGTGCAAAGGGAGGCCATTCAGCCCATCGAGTCTGCACCGTCCACAATCCCACCCGGACCCTATCCCCATAACCTCATGTGTTTACCTTAGTTAGTTCCCCCACCCCCCACACACACACACTAAAGGGCAATTTGTCACGGCCAATCCACCTAACCCATACATCTTTGGACTGCGGGAGGAAACCGGAGCACCCGGGGGAAACAAAAACCCATGCAGACACGGGGAGAATGTGCAAACTCCATCCAGACAGTGGCCCGAGCAGGGAATTGAACCTGGATCCCTAGTGCTGTGAGGCAGTAGTCATAGAGTCATAGAGGTTTACAGCATGGAAACAGGCCCTTTGGCCCAACTTGTCCATGCTGCCCTTTTTTTTAACCCCTAAGGACTACTGTGCCACCATGCCTCTCCTCTGATTTTTGTGCCATCTATAGTGTATTGTTTTGCAGCTGTTTTTAGAAAGAGAGACTTATTCCAGCATCAGACGTCATTGGACTGGAAGTGCGTTGTGGAGAATTCAGAGGCTGGATGAAAGAAAGCATTGCCTTTACATATCACATTGCACATAGTCAAAATGTTTCAAAAAAGTGGCAGAATGGACAAGTTGCGCTGAAGGGCCTGTTTCCACACTCTTAACCACTATGACTCTATGTTTCCAGCTTATTCGTTAGTGTCACAAGTAGACTTACACTAACACCGCAATGTAGTTACTGTGAAAATCCCCCAGTTGCCACACTCAGGTGCCAGTTCGGGTTCACTGAGGGAGAATTTAGCACGGCCAATGCACCTAACCTGCACGTCTTTCAGACTGTGGGAGGATACCTGAGCATCCAAAAGGAAACCCACACCGATAAGGGGAGAAAATGCAGACTCTGCACAGACAGTGGCCCGAACTGGGAATCAAACCTGGGTTGCTGGCACTGTGAAGCAGCAGTGCTAACCCCTGCGCCACCATGCCACCCGCACTTCACAGCCAGTCTTACTATGTAGTTGCTGTCATAATGCAGCAAATTTGCACAGACAATAATTTAATAATGAGCAGATACCCTGTTTTGATTGTCGATTGAAGGATAATTACCTGAAGATTAAACATTTAAAGGCCTGCGGAGAAAAGGCAGGGGAGTGGGACTGGCTGTATTGCTCTCACAAGGAGCTAGCATGGACATGACGGGCCCAAGTGCCTCCTTCTATGCTGTAACCATTCTATGAATCTACGATTTTAAGTATTGGCCTCAGGGTTACTCAGCTCCTCTGCAAAAATGTGCTGCGGGTTCTTTTATATCCACAGAAGGATGGGACCTCAGTTTGACATCTCATCAAAAAATTGGCACCACTGACAGTGCTGCACACCCTCAGTACTGCACTGAAGGGTTAGCCTGGATTTTGTACTCAAGTCTTGGGAGTGGAATTTGAGCTGTAACCTTCTGACTCAAAGGGAAGAGGCTACCTGTTAGGTCACAGCTGACACTGGAAGGACAATACCTAGACTGCACGTCAGCCGATCTGGGAAAAGAGTTATTGGTGTGCATACTCAGTCATTGTTTTGGGCGTGGTCCCATGGGTACAAGCCAGTAGCATGTGTACACACATGTGTACACACCCTCCCAGATCATCTTACATGCAACTCAGCCATGGGATGTCACCACTTAGAGAGTGAGATCTACTCTGGCACTACTAATGCAGTGAGCCCTCAGTCAGCCTACTAATGCAGTGAGTTTGAAAATGTGGCACTAATTCCTCAGCCTCTCCTCGAGGAGCTGCAGTGTTTAATTGTTCTGTGTTTGATAATGGGAGTCTGCTCATGGATCTATGCCCACTTGATTGGTTATGCCTGGATGTTGACTCAGAGCAAATAACATAGATGACCAAAGCTACTGGAAGCTGAGCTGTAAGCATGGTGCAAGTATTTTCTGATTGTAGTTATACATTCAAACCCCTGGAAATAGACCAGTTCCACACTTAGAAACTAGTGTCATCTTGGCATTGCTCTGAGGAATCAAAATGACCAAATGTAAGACAGTCACCTCCGCATGGAGGCTCCCCACCCCACGAGGTGGAGTGAGAACAATGAAATCCATCACTCCAATTCTCCATCCTGAACTTTGCGAGGGAATGCAGATGAAAAACCCCCTCTCCCCAGATGCAATGTCAATGCTACTCGTTCAACTCTTACAGAATCACAGAATTGACACAGCACAGAAAGAGGCCATTCGGCCCATTGTGGCAGCACTAGCTCTCGGAATGGGCAATTAGTGCCCTTAGTGCCATTCTCCTGCCCTCTCCCCGTAACCCTGCACATTCCTCCTTTCCAGGTAACAGCCTAATTCCCTCTTGGACGCCTCCATTGAATCTGCCTCCACCACACGTTCAGGCGGAACATTCTGGACCCTAATCACTCATTGCGTAAGAAAGAATTCCTCATGTCTCTTTTGCTTCTTTTATCAATTACTTTAAATCTGTTCTTTCTCATTCCTGACCTTTTCACAAAGGGGAACAGTTTCTTCCTATCTAGTCTATCCAATCCCCTGTTGATTCTGAATACCTCTATCAAATCTCCTTTTTGCCTTCTTTACTCTGAGGCAAACAGCCCTAACTTCTCCAATCTAACTTCACAAGTGAAGATCCTCACCCTGGAACCATTCTCATGAATCTCTCCTGCACCCTCTCCTGGGCCTTTGCACTCTTCCCAAAGCGTGGAGCCCTTTATTAACGAAAATCTGACAACCGCATTAATGAATGGGTGGCACGGTGGCGCGGTGGTTAGCACTGCTGCCTCAGAGCACCAGGGACCCAGGGTTCGATTCCGGCCTCGGGTCACTGTCTCTGTGGAGTTTGCACATTCCCCCCGTGTCTGCGTGGGTCTCCTCCGAGCGCTCCGGTTTCCTCCCACACGCCAAAGGTGGGCGGGTTAGGTGGATTGGCCTTGCTAAATTGCCCCTTCGTGTCAGGTGGATTGGCAGGGTGAACACGTGGGGTTGCGGGAATGGGGCCTGGATGTAAAAATGGCGGCGCGGGCTTGTAGGGCCAAAGGGCCTGTTTCCTGTGCTGTGCTGTTCTTTGTTCAATGGGCCAAATGGCCTCCTTCTGCACTTTAGGGATTCTATGATCATCCAATGTGGATAAACAGGCTCCAGATACCTTCCTGCACTGTTCCCCAAAGAATGAAAAACAGCCTGAGTGTGAAGATATGCAAGGCAGAGAGATCGACCTTCCTATGTGTAGATTTTATTTGATTAGGTTCCTGTGCAGCAGCTCAGCGAGGTGTTTACTTCTGTTGCCACGTTGTTATGTCAAAGGGGCTATATAAATGCAAGTTGTTGTTCTATTGATTCCATTGCCACAGAGAAATTCCGGAGAATTATGTGCAATCGAGCTGGTTGCACAATCTCTCTCTGAAAAGACGCAAATCACAGGCTTAACTTCCAAAACAACCTCATTCCTCTGCCCGGGCTGTCCGGTTTTGTTTTTTTTTTGTTTCCTTTCTGTGCTTGTGCAACTCCGTACCTGTCGAGGCCCCAGTTTCTTCCGGACATCCCCTCACTCGGGATCCCCAAACCACTGGTTGAAACGAGCTGGATCTGTGGGAAACTACACCCTGAACCAGTCGGAACTGCACCTGTCAACCACTTGGCAGAGTGTAGAATCCCTTCAGTGCTGAACGAGGCCATTCAGCCTATCTGACTCTTACCTACCCAGATTCTCTCCCCCCCACTAACCCCCACCCTATCCCTGTAAGCCCGCACGTGTACCATTCATCCATCTGACCTACACATCCCAGGACACTATGGAGCAATTCAACGTGGCCAGTCCACACATAACTTGCACGTCTTTGAACTGATACAGATCACCAGGAGACCATGAGAACATAAGACATAGGAGCAGAATTAGGCCATTCGGCCCATCAAGTCTGCTCCGCTATTCAACCACTGCTGATATTTTTCTCATCCCCATTCTCCTGCCTTTTCCCCATAACTCCTGATCCCCTTATTAATCAAGGACCTATCTCTCTCTGCCTTAAAGACACTCGGTGACCCGACCTCCGCAGCCTTCTGTGGCAAAGAGTTCCACAGATTCTCCACTCTCTGGCTGAAGAAATTCCTCCTCATCCCTGTTTTAAAGGATCGTCCCTTTAGCCTGAGGTTGTGCCCTCTGGTTCTAGTTTTTCCTACTAGTGGAAACATCCTCTCCGCATCCACTCTATCCAGGGCCTCGTAGTGTCCTGTAAGTTTCAATAAGATCCCCCCTTATCTTCCTAAACTCCAACGAATACAGACCCAGAGTCCTCAACCGTTCCTGATACGACAAGCTCCTCATTTCAGGAACTCGCCACACTAACTAATCAGATGGGTGTTCTGAGGTAAAGTAAAAATTTAACAAATTAACAAGAGAGATTGAAGCCACAAACTTCACTCACCAAACCTTTGTTCCCTGTACCCTAACCCGCACCGAATCCCGTTCACCCGGCACGCCTGTGGTGATGTGGCTCCAGAGCTGGCAACCCATTGACTTTAAAACATTCATCCTTGTGTTTCTGCTCCCTCCCCCCCACTTAACCTCGCACCCCATTCAAACCAGGGGGATTGTGTGGACAGTATCCCTTTGATCTTCCCTCCACACTAGCACCTGGACTCTGTGTGGCTGTAGTCGCTTCCTCCTTTTTGTTTAGACAGTTACATGGGTTGGATGGGTATAGAGGGATATGGGCCAAATGCGGGCAATTGGGACTATCTTAGGGGTTTAGGAAAAAGGGCAGCGTGGACAAGTTGGGCTAAAGTTTCCACGCTATCAACATCTATGATTCTGTGACTCTATCCCAAATTTCCCTCCCTTATAATCTCAACTCAGGGCACAGTGGTTAGCACTGCTTTCTCACAGCGCCAAGCACCTGAGTTTGATTCCCGGCTTGGGTTAATGTCTGTGTGGAATCTGCACATTCTCCCCGTGTCTGCATGGGTTTCCTCCGGGTGTTCTTCTTTCCTCCCACATGCCAACTACGTGCAGGTCAGGTGGATTGGCGATGTTAAATTGCCCCTTAGTGTCCCAAGATGTGGAGGCAATTAGTGGGGTAAATATATGGGGTTACAGGGATAGGCCTGGCTAAAATGCTCTGTCAGAGAGTCAGTGCAAACTCAATGGGCCGAATGGCCTCCTTCTGATTTGATTTGATTTATTATTGTCACACGTATTAACATACAGTGAAAAGTATTGTTTCTTGCACAATACAGACAAAGTATCCTGTTTATAGAGAAGGAAATGAGAGAGTGCAGAATGTAGTGTTGCAGTCATAGCTAGGCTGTAGAGAAAGATCAACTTAGTGCGAGGTAGGTCCATTCAAAAGTCTGATGGCAGCAGGGAAGAAGCTGTTCTTGAGTTGGTTGGTACGTGACCTCAGACTTTTGTATCTTTTTCCTGACAGAAGAAGGTGGAAGAGAGAATGTCCGGGATGCGTGGGGTCCTTAATGATGCTGGCTGCTTTGCCAAGGCAGCAGGAAGTGTAGACAGAGTCAATGGATGGGGGGCCGGTTTGCATGATGGATTGGGCTACATTCATGACCTTTGCACGTTAGGGATCCTATGATCAACACAGCTTCCTCCAGCCCAACTTTTCTGATGGTCTTTTTTTGTTTGACTCTCCCTCACTTTCAATTGACCCGTTAGACTCACCCTGGTCTCTTGCCTTGCTGACTGATGCACCCCACTTACTGGTCCTTGCTGGGCTGTGCTGCCTCGCTCATGGACTAACAGACTGTGTGCAGCAATCTCACCTCGGGGGATTCACCTGCTCTATGTGGCATCTGCAAAGTGTTTCTGTGCATTTACCAAGCTGTGGCTTGAGCACTTACCAAAGACGTCACATAGTTGCAGACTGAGCAATCAAGATAATCTCAGTCCGTGTAGCATGATCCAATGCTATGCAGTATGTTGTATCTATACTCAATCCTGCTGCCGCGCTGTTTGACCACCAGTATACGCCATGTCATGTTGTTGTAATGGTATAAAGGCATCAATCACTCTGCAACGACACAGTGGTTAGCACTGCTGCCTCACAGAGCCAGGGTCCTGGGTTCGATTCTCAGCTTGGGTCACTGTCTATGTGGAGTCTGCACATTCTCCCCGTGTCTGCATGGTTTCTTCCCACAGTCCGAAAGCAGCGCTGGTTTGGTGCGTTGGCCATGCTAAACTCTCCCTTGGTGTACCAGAACAGGCGCTGGAGTGTGGCAACTAGGGGATTCTCATAGTAACTTCATTGTAGTGTTAACGTAAGCCAACTTGTGATTCAAATAAAGATATAAATAAAATTTAAGGGGTGCGGTAAACGTGTTCATTTATTGAGACCAGGTAAAAAGACATGAACAGCAGAGCAGTGTGTGCTGTGTTCTGCTCACAGACCAAAGTGAAACTGAGACTGGGGATCAGGTGATGCACTTCCATTCGAGTGATGGCATGCTGCTATCCCTTAAAGGAATGTTGCAACACCCCCTATCTGTGTGAGCTCCTTTATATCTACAATACTCCAAGATACGTGCACACCCCTCAACGCTGGTGTCTTGGATGTCCCCAGTTTTAATTGCTTCACCATTGGTGTTCATGCCTTCAGCTACCCAAGTCTTAAACCCTGGAATCCCCTCCCTCAACTGTCGCATCTCTCTCTCTCTCTCTCTCCTCATTGAAGACACTCCTTAAAACTATCTCCAGATGTGGCTTAATGCCAGCCTCTGTCTGATAATAATCCTATGTTGTGTCTTGGGAGGTTTCTTTGAAATTCTTTCATGGGATGTGGGCACCGCTGGTAACAACATTAGTGGCTCATCCCGGGTTGCCCTTGAACCTGAGTGCGTCATTTCAGAGGGCAGATAAGAGTCAGCCACATTGCTGTGGGTTTGGAGTCACATGTAGGCCGGGCCGGTCAAGGAGATTAGTGGACCAGATGGTTTTCTTCCTGCAATCGACGATAGTTTCATGGTCACCCATCGCTGAGACCAGTTTCCAATTCCAGATTCTGTTAATTAAATGTCAGTTCCACCAGCCGCCGCGGTGGGAGATGAACCCACTTCCCCAAAGACATTACGTTAAAGGCACAATCTAAATGTAAGTTGTTCTTGTTGTTGTTAAAGGTGTCATATAAATGCAAATTGTTTTTGTTGCCCTTCTTCAAATTGATTCAAAGTCTTTATCTGACAAGCGTCCAGAGCAGCCAGGAGTGACAAATGGATGCTCAGCGTAATGACGGCATCTCCAACAGTGCAGCACTCCCTCGGTGCAGTGCTGGCGAGTCAGAGACCATAAGACCATAAGTTATAGGAGCAGAATTAGGCCATTCGGCCCATCGAATCTCCTCTGCCATTCAATCATGGCTGATATTTTTCTCATTCCCCCATTCGCCTGCCTTCTCTCCATAACTCTTGGTTCCCTTGTCGTTCAAGAACCTATCCATCTCTTGTCTTAAAGACACTCAGTGATCTGGCCTCCGCAGCCCTCTGATTTGGTGCTCAGGTCTCCAGGATGGGATTATGAACCCGGAGGGGGAGGGTGGTCCACAGCTGACCCCTTGCTGCATCATGCGGGTGCCACGCAGAGGGGTCAACAGGGGCCCTCTTGCTCCCCCTCCTGAGGTGGGGGCTCTGATCCCACAACTGAATCAGAAGTGGAAACTATGAGCCTGGCGCTGGACGTGAGCCAGGCTGCCCTTGATGTTGTTGGAGTTTGGGTAGGACGGAGCTGGGGAGATTGTCTAATAAATAACCAATAAATATTTTCAAGTCTTACATTTGAATGACGTGCACATGCAAGAAGTGTTTTATGTTACTCGTGCTCATATTGTAGGGGGCAATTGTTATCGTGAATCATTCATTTGTTATGCAGACTGATTAGATTGCAAACTGTAACGATTTCTCAATAAACTGCAGGTGTAATCATTAATCCAGAGCACAGGTAAAGGCATCAATAACATGGGGCACATGGGCTCTGGGTGTTTACACTGTTCTCTCTTCCCAGGAATGTGAGGCTCAGAGTACAAATATTCCAATAGCTTCCCTCTGGTCTGGCTAGCAGTGAGATTCTGGGATATTGGTTTTGAACCCAATCATTGAATCATAGACTCCCTACCGTGCAGAGGAGGCCATTCAGCCCATCGAGTCTGCACCGACAACAATCCCATCAGGCTCCGGTTTCCTCCCACAGTCCAAAAGATGTGCTGGTTAGATGCATTAACCCAAACAGGCGTCAGAGTGTGGTGACTAGGGGAATTTCACAGTAACTTCATTGCAGTGTTAATGTAAGCCTTACTTGTGGTTAATAAATAAACTTTAAACATAAGAACATAAGAAATAGGAGCAGGAGTAGGCCATCTAGCCCTTCGAGCCTGCCCCGCCATTCAATAAGATCATGGCTGATCTGTTGTGGCTCAGTTCCACTTTCCCGCCCTCTCCCCATAACCCTTAATCCCCTCTCTTATCAAGAACCCATCAACCCGCTTCTTAAAAATATTTAGCGAGGCAGCCTCCACCACTTCAACGGGCAGAGAATTCCAGAGGTTCACCACCCTTTGAGTGAAGAAGTTCCTCCTCAACTCCGTTCTAAACCGCCTCCCCTTTATCTTGAGGCTGTGCCCCCTAGTCCTACTGTCTTTTTTGAGCGGGAAGAGTCTCTCCACCTCTATCCTATCCATCCCATTCATCATCTTATACGTCTCAATGAGATCTCCCCTCATTCTTCTAAACTCTAACGAGTACAAGCCTAGTTTATTCAGCCTCTCCTCATAGCTCAATCCCCTCAACTCCGGTATCAGCCTAGTAAACCTCCTCTGCACTCCCTCCAGGGCCAAAATATCCTTGCGCAGGTGCGGCGCCCAAAACTGCACACAGTACTCCAGCTGCGGCCTCACCAATGCCCTATACAGCTGCAGCAAGACCTCCCTACTTTTATATTCAATCCCCCTCGCTATGAAGGCCAGCATCCCATTTGCCTTCCTGACCACCTGCTGCACCTGCAAGCTGGGTTTTTGCGACTCATGCACAAGGACCCCGAGGTCCCTCTGCACCGTCGCCTGCTGCAGTTTTTCGCCACGTAAGTAATAGTCCTTCCTACCATTCTTCCTACCAAAGTGGACCACCTCACACTTGCCAACATTAAATTCCATTTGCCATTTCCTGGCCCATTCGCCCAGCCTATCTAGATCCTTCTGCAGACTCTCCACACCCTCCGCACAATTTGCCTTTCCCCCAATCTTGGTGTCATCAGCAAATTTCGACACCCTGCACTCGGTTCCCTCCTCCAGATCATCTATATAAATGGTAAATAGCTGAGGCCCCAGCACCGACCCCTGGGGCACCCCACTAGTCACCAACCAACTTTACTTTAAACCTCTTCCAGCACTACAACACTATATCTACTTCGGGATGGCTGACTGACAGACACCCCATCCACCACCTTAACCATTCACTCCCTCCAACGCACAACGTGTACTATCTACAGGATGCTCTGCAGGAACTCACCAAGGTTCCTTAGACAGCACCTTTCAAACCCACTACCTCTACCACCCATAGGGGCAAGAGCAACAGACACATGGGAACACCACCATCTCGAAGGTCATTCACCATTTTGACTTGGAAATATACCGTCGTTCCTTCACAGTCGCTGGGTCGAAATCTTGGAACTCCCTCCCTAACAGCATGGTGCGTGTACCTACTCCCCATCCACTGCCGCAGTTCAGAAGCAGGTAGCTCACCATCACCTTCTCAAGGGCAATCAGGCAACAAGTGCCAATCTTGACAACAACACTCACACCCCATGACCAAAATGTGATCATGTGCACTCTTCTAATTCTGATCTTTTGAGCATCGCTGATTTTAATCATTGGTGGCTATGCCTTCAGCTGCCGAGGCCTTTGGCCTAGCAATTTCCCCCCTACACCTCTCTGCCACACTCTCTGCCTTTGGTGTTCCTTCAAACCCACCTCTTTGATCAAGCTTTCGGTCATTTGTCCCGAATATTTGACAGGGTGTAAGACTTTGTTTTGTAACACTCCTGTGAAATAGTTTGGGATATTCTGCTATGCCTGAAGGTGCTGTGTAAATAGTCAGTGCTATGTAGTGGGCACAGTAAAAATATTATTTTGAACAGGGTTTATTTGGATGTAAGGCCTGCATGAAGGACTAAATTGGTTAGGATTGTATTCATTGGAGTTTATCAGAGTGAGAGGGGATCTCATAGAAACTTATAAAATTCTAACAGGGTTGGACAGAGTAGATTCAGAAAGAATATCTCTGATGGCGGAGGAACTCCGGAACTGAGAGCACAGTGGTTAGCACAATGGCCTCACAGAGTCAGGGACTCAGGTTCAATTCCAGCCTTGGGTCACTGTCTGTGCAGAGTTTGCATGTTCTCCCTGTGGGTTTCCTCCCACAGTCCAAAGATGTGCGGGTTAGGTTGATTAGCCATGATACATCCCCCCTAGTGTCGGGGGGATCAGCAGGGTAAATATGTAGGGTTACAGGAATAGGGCCTGGGTGAGATTGTGGTCAGTGCAGACCTGAAGGGCCGAATGGTCTCCTTCTGCACTATAGGGATTCTATGAACTACGGGTCATAGTTTGAGGTAAACCTTTTAGAACTGAGGTGAGAAGAAATGTCTGAATTTTTTTATTCATTCGTAGGACATGAGTGTCACTGGCTGGCCATTATTTATTGCCCATCCCTAGCTGCCATCCCCAGTTGCCCTTAGTTAGGCCATTTCAGAGGGCAGTTGAGAGTCAAGCACATTGCTATGGCCCAGCTGTCACATGTAGGCCAGACCAGGTAAGGACAGCAGATTTCCTTCCCTAAAGGTCATTAGTGAACCAAATGGCCTTTTCCACCAATCGACAACGATTTCATGGTCATCAGTAGCTTCTTAACTCCAGAATTTTAAAAAATTGTATTTAAATTTCACCATCTGCCGTGCGGGATTCGAACCCAGGTCCCCAGAACTTTAGCTGAGATTTTGGATTAATTTTCTAGCGATAATACTACGAGGCCAGTGCCTCCCACTGAACGTAGTTGGAGTTCCTGTCCTGCCCACAACGGGTACCGTAGTGGGCAGGGGGCGCAGACCCTGCAAAGATCCATTGACCTTTGGTGGGATTTTCCGGTTTTGGGGTGAATATGGACAGAAAATCCCACCAAAGGCATGATTTCAAGAATATTTCCTCTGGGTGCTCCAGTTTCCCTGCCCCCGCCCCCCCCAACCACAGTCTGAACGACATGCTAGTTAGGTAGATTGGCTATGCTAAATGACCCCTTTGTACCCCAGGGTACCCCAGTTGGGTAAATGCATGGAGTCATGGGGATAGGACCTGGGTGGGATTGTGGTCGGTATAGACTGAATGGGCCAAATGGCTTCCTTCTGTACTGTAGGATTCTATGATTCTATGAAATTAAATATAGCTAGGGGGCACAGCCTCAAGATAAAGGGGGGGCGGTTTAGAACGGAGTTGAGGAGGAACTTCTTCACTCAAAGGGTGGTGAATCTCTGGAATTCTCTGCCCGTTGAAGTGGTGGAGGCTGCCTCGCTAAATATTTTTAAGACGCGGGTTGATGGGTTTTTGATAAGCGAGGGGGTTAAGGGTTATGGGGAGAGGGCGGGAAGGTGGAACTGAGCAGCGACAGATCAGCCATGATCTTATTGAATGGTGGGGCAGGCTCGAAGGGCTAGATGGCCTACTCCTGCTCCTATTTCTTATGTTCTTATGTTCTCTTGGCGCTAAAGGGATCAAGGAAGATGGAGTGAAGGGGAGGGGGCGATCAGGATATGGAATTTGATGATCAGCCATGGAATGGCGGAGCAGGCTGGAAAGGCTAAATGGCCTCCTCCCACTTCTAAGAACATAAAAGGAGCAGGAGTAGGCCAAGTAGCCCTTCGAGCCTGCCCCGCCATTCAATAAGATCATGGCTGATCTGAAGTGGATCAGTTTCACTTTCCCGCTCTCTCCCCATAACCCTTAATCCCCTTGCCTACCAAAACCTATCTACCCGTGACTTCAATACATTCAGCGAGGCGGCCTCCACCACTTCAATGGGCAGAGAATTCCAGAGATTCGCCACCCTTTGAGTGAAGAAGTTCCTCCTCAACTCTGACCTAAACTGAGTTGAGGTCCTAGTTTCCATGTTACGGGAGGAGGAGGCGCTGCAGGTCCCCTCAGAATATTTGGACCGCCCGGCCACATCTAATCTGGTGGGAGCTGTCTTTGAAACAAGCACTTTTCTTCCCCTCCCCTTCTCGGCTCTGTCGCCAATAGTTTCTGTGTGTTGGAGGGTAGATGTTGCAATAGGGAGCCCTGTCATCGTCAGCCAGTTCAGAGTGAGAGTGAAAGCGCTAGAGCTGTGTAATATTCAACAGGATTACGGCAACCTCGCATCATAGTATCTACTGTCCAGAGAGAGAGACACACACACACTTACTCACTGGGAGCTCACCTTAAAAGCAGAGGGAGAGAGAGAAAGAGAAACATTCTATCTGCTGGAAACACTCTAAATGGAGAGAACTGGAGGAAGATACTGCTGAGAACATTTCTTAATCTCCACAATTCACCAAGTCTTGCTTCCAGTGATTGGGATTTTGTGAATTAAGTGTTACTCTTTATTTTTTTTCCCCCGAGGAATTACAGAGAATACTTTTTTTTTCCTTTCTTTTCGCTCGCTCTCAAGCCCTCGGGAAAGGAGCAGGAACTTTGCACTAACCAGCAGTTATGTTGACCGGCGGCGGCAGATAAAAAAAGCGCTTTCTGTTGCTAAGGTGCGACTGGAGCAGAGGTTCGGTTTCATGTCAATTTCGGGGCTCCTGTGAAACTTACACGTGGAGGAGGAGGGGAGGGGGGGGGGGGCGGTGGGTGGAAAAATCCTGCCCAGGGGAGGAGGAAAGAGGTCCAGAATCTGTCCTGGAAAACGCTGCCAACCTTCATTCCATAGGAAAGAAAAGGGGGGGGGGAAAAGAAAGAAAGAGAGAGAGAGACTTGCCGGATCCTCGGGGATTCCTTTGTTACTGGCAATTCCTGTTCGAAACTGCTTTGAGCGAATCCTCCAATTTGGTGAAACAAACCACCCCTTGGGTAAGTTTCTTTACAAAAAAAAAGGAAAAGAAAAACCTCGTGTTTTATGAGTTTTTTTTCTGTGTGTTTTTTATAAAAAAATGTTTTACTTTGTCCAACTTTTACCCTCTCCAGCCCCACTTATAATGTTGTTGTGGTGGTGGTGACTGTAAGTACACAAAACTGGTCAGAAAAGTGTGTGCTGTGGGTGGGTTACTCTTTTGTCAAAAGAGTTTTAACGCCCAGTCAAGTCGATATCAACTCTTTTTTTTTGTCCCACCAAACCCCTCTCTGTAACGGTTTCTGTTTCGGAGTTATGGTTCGGTTTTTTTTTGTTGTTCGAACTCTTTTGTTGATGGGAATCGCGCGTGTCGTTTCCCCCCCTTTCTCTCCTCTCTCTATCTCCCTCTTTCTCTCTAACGCCAGAGTTATGTTGGCAGGGTCTGAGGAGGGGTGAAATTTCTGTATCTTCACTCTGCGCCGTTTTAATCTCCCACCCCCTTTAAGGTGTGTGTGTGTGGAGCTGATTTTTGAAGTGTTTGATTGGGTAGAGGCAGAGAGAAGAAGCACTCCTTTGTCTGTTTCAACCTCCTGGTAGTAACTATTTGGAATTCAACTCCAGAGTATTTGGTGCACAAAAGACAACTTTGGGCTACCTGTGTCTACTTGAATGAACCACCTTGAGGGTAAAGAACTACTTTATCTAGGGGGGGGTGGAAGGGGGAGAGGAGGGGGGTGGTTTCAGAACAAAAGGGACATGACCTTAAAGTGAGAGTGAGAATTGTTCAAGTCCCCATAGCAGGGAGCACTTTCTTGCATGGGGGGAGTCTAGAAATCTAGAATTCTCTCTCTCTCTTGCTCCCTACCTGTCCACCACCCACAACAACTACTTGTAAAACTGAGATTGGCAGATTTTAAAAGCAGTAATGTTGAAAATCTGGAATTAAAGTCGGAAAATGCTGGAAATCCTCAGCTGGTCCGGCAAGAGAGAAAGGCCAATGTGACTGTTCTCTGGATGGGTTTTGGGTACAGGTTTGGGTGGGCTGGGAGGAGGTAACAGAACCAAAAAGGGAGGGAGTGGATGGAGTTAAGAAATTGATCAGCCATTATGTAATTGAAAGCCAAACATAGGCTTGAGGGGCTGAATGGTCTCCTGTCCCACATTCTAAGGAAAGGCTATCCTCTCCAACACCTCCCTGCCCCTCTCTCGTTGCCCAGTAATCGATGTGGGGCCTCCCATCTGTAAATGTTTGTGATCTGTAATTGGAATAAATGGTGTAGGCGTGGGGTGATTCTTTAAAGCAATCTCCACCCTCCACCCCCCCTCTTCATATACATGTGTGTATCGAATGTGTTCCTTTTCCCAAACCCTTTCTATCAGGCTCTGTTCGATCCTTTCCTGAGTTTTCTGATCGATTCTGCACCTACCCCAACCAGGGATCTGACACTGTCTCACTCCTCTGCATTTATATAGCACCAGGGGGCTTTATAATTATTATTAGGCAGAAATGAGACACTAAAAGTGACAGAAGGAGATATGGGGTCAGAGAGGTAGGTGAAGGAAGGAGAGGGCAAGGCTGCCAAAGCTGGAGTGCTTGAAAGTGGGGATAATCAGGAGGTCAGGATTAGAGACGTTGCAAGGTCTCGGGGAGTTGGACAGCAAGGCAGATCACACACTCAGGGAGGGTCGAAACCATATCTATAAAATACCTTCCAGCTCACAGTTCACTTTTCAGAGAGGGAAAAAAAACCCCAAAGGTCACTGCCCCCAGGTGTGTGACATGTTTTTGAGAGAATGAAAGGGTTTCTTTTTGTTCAGAAGCATTTTAAGATGATTAAATATTAATGGCAATGTTATGTGTCAGGCCAAACTGTGAGAGTCAGTGTCATTCATAGATGAAGCATATCCTTGTGCTGTAAGCATTAGCAATCTAATTGGCTGGCCAGGCAGTGATTTTTCTTTTGTTACCTGACTAACTAAATCCATCCTGAGAGTGATTCACCAAAACCACCCAACTCATGAGGCTGCTGAGAGTCAGCGATGTGAGTGTGCTGCCTTACACTCAGCCATTGCTATTGCAGAAGGGTTGATGAAGCAATGGACCCAGATTGAGGGATGGGGGGGAGGGACAAGAGTTGTGTGTGTGTGTGTGTGTGGTAGAATTGGAGGGGTGCCTTGGTGCCATGTGTGTGTGTGTGTGTGTGTGTGTGTTGGGGGGGTGAGGGGTGTTAGAGGGTGACTGGATGTAGCTCTGGAGTTGTGTTGTTGCGTGGCCCTAGATCAGCTTAGAAGGACGAAAAGGGATCTGATCGAGGTTTATAAAGTACTATAGGGCAGCACAGCGGTTAGCCCTGCTGCCTCACAGCATGAGGGACCCAGGTTCAATTCCCAGCTTGGGTCACTGTGTCTGTGTGGTGTTCTCCCCGTGTCTGTGTGGGTTTCCTCCGGAGTGCTCCAGTTTCCTCCCACCGTCTGAAAGGGCTCATTGATCCGAACAGGTGCCAGAGTGTGGCGACCAGGGGAATTTCAGAGTAACTTCATTGCAGTGTTAATGTAAGCCTTACTTGTGACTCATAAATAAAAGGGATTGATAAAGTAAATGTAGACCAAATGTCCCCCCTTGTGGGACATTCTGGAACAAGAGCTCACAGGTATGGGTTGAGAGGCGGTAGATTTAAAACTGGGATGAGGATGAACCATTTCTCTCAGAGGGTGGTGAATTTGTGGAACTCGCTGTCCCATAGCGCAGGGTAGTCCGAACCATTAGATGGTTTCAAGAAGGAGATAGATATATTTCTGATTACAAAATGGGTTAAAGGGAGATGGGGAACAGGTGGGGAGGTGGATTTGAGACCAGGGAGAGATCAGCCATGATCTGATTGAATGGCAGAGCGGGCTGGAAGGGTTGACTTTGCCGACTTCTGCTCCTATGTTCTGAACAGTCACATGCCACCAGAGTTCTCCAACGCCACCTCCTGTATCAATGAGGCATTTTCACTCGCAGTTTGATCCCGTCTTGAATTCTGGTCAGTTTTGAGTTTATGGACATGTGCCTGCCAGAATTGAGATTCTCGCCCCATTGTACCGTAGCGCCTTGTTGGCTTCAGACTGCACGTACCTACACCTGGTGAGGGATTTTCGAACCGCATGACTGTGAACAAAACAATTTGTGGAAGCTACGGCTGTTTTCCTGTCTGTCTTTCACAATTCTTATCAGCGGGAAAGATGATGGTTACACGGGAACTCCCTTAAGCCCATGAAAAATTCATGTTAAAAAAATGCAAAACAAAGCTCAAAGATGGGGTGGAGTTAAATTTACTCTTCAATGATCAGGCTAATTGTTACACAAACAAGAGATGTATTCTCTGGAATTTGGACAGTTACCGGGTGATTTAATTGAAGCGTGTGATATTAAGACAATCTGATGGGATAAATCAATTGAAAGTACTTGTGCTAGTTGGAGAGATTCTAATTCAGTGGAATTATAGTCTAAACATTCGAGTCAGGGTGATAGGCAAACATTTCTGTGAAGTAACACTCCTTCATGAATCACAGAATCCCTACAGTGCAGACGGCCCATCGCGTCTGCACCAACCACAATCCCACCCAGGCCCTATTCCTGGGATTGTGGTTGGTGCAGACTCAATGCATTGTAGGGGTTCTATGATTCTACAAGTCTGCACTGACCGCAGTCCCACTCAGGCCCTATCCCCATAACCCCATGCATTTACCCTAGCTAGTCCCCTTGATACTAAGGGACAATTTAAAATTGCACGGCCAATCCACCTAACGCGCACATCGTTGAACTGTGGGAGGAAACCCATGCAGACACGGGGAGAACGTGCAAACTCCACACAGACAGCGACCCAAGCCGGGAATCGAACCCGGGTCCCTGGCGTTGTGAGGCAGCAGTGCTAACCACTGTGCCACCGTAGGACACAGCTCCACAAATTTCAATTGTATATTATACACTTGTTAATTTTTAATTCCTTTTGGATTCTTGTCAGTCAAAGAAACTGGGGGACGTGGTTACAAAGTCAGTTATGTGGAATTAGATCAACCATTGAAATGTAGAAAATAGATGCAGAAGTAGGCCATTCGGCCCCTTAGGCGTGCTACATCATTCAATATGATCATGGCTGATCCTCAATCTCAATGCCATGCTTCCCTACTCTCCCCATCCCCTTAACGCCCCCAGAGTCTAGAAATTCAACTGTTTCCTCCTTAAATACATTTAGTGACTTTGCCTCGTGGTAGACAACTCCATAGCTTCACTACCCTCCCGAGTGGGAAAGAGTCTCCTCGTCTTGGTCCCAAATGGCCTGCCCCGTATCCTGAGACTGTGACCATGTGGAATGGTGGAACAAGCTTGAAGGTGGTCTACACTCCTATCCCAATGTTCCTGTGTGATGAAGGGCTACAACAGTGGGCGTGCCAAGAACTGGGTCAACACCTGCTCATGTTATGGTGAGGAGTTGGAGAGAGCAGTGACATCAACAACACCACTGGCATTTATCTAGCACCTAGCAGTAAACCATCCGCAGGCCATTTATTTCACACAGTTGATTTTCAAGCAAAATTTAACACCAAGCTAGATGAGGAAATATTAAGCCAGGTGACCAAAAGACTGTTGAAAGAGACAGATCTTGGAGTGCTAAAGGAGAAGAAAAGGGTGAGGGAGTGACAGCATTGGTGTAAGTGGCTGAGTTTTGACCTGTGATCTCCTTTCTGACTTTGGCTGTGTCAGGATCTTGGTAAAGTCCTGGAACCGACCTTTTTGATTACAGTATAATCATGTATTTGCAGTGTTTAAATGTGGAGTTAGGGTCAAGTCACTGAATCCCTACAGTGCAGAAGGAGGCCATTCGGCCCATATTTACCCCACTAACAACAAACAATCAATCTCAAATGTGGCATTTTCAATTTAGTGCCACCCCCTCTCTCTCCCCCAAAGATGTGGAGAATCAGTGAATCGACCATGCTAAATTGACCCACGTGTCAGGGGACTAGTAAATTTGTGGGGTTATGGGGTTAGGGCTTGGATGGGATTGTAGTCGGTGCAGACTCGATGAGCCAAATGGCCTCCTTCTACACTTTAGGCTTCTATGGTTTCTATTTGTATGATTTCCACTCCCTCTTATCTACGCATCCCATTGGCAATTTTAGCACTGCCAATGCACCTGCACATCTTTGGACTGTGGCAGGAAACCGGAGCACCTGGAGGAAACCCACGCAGACACGGGGAGAATGTGCAAACTCCGCACAGGTGGCGACCCAAGTCGGGAGTCGAACCCGGGTCTTGGGCACTGTGAGGCAGCGGTGCTAACCACTGTGCCACCTTCCATGGGGAGGCAAATGACCTAAGAAGTTGAGAGGGTAAATGGGCAGAATTATTTTCTCTGCCTTTTAGCTTTGACAGAGGGTCATCTGGGCTCGAAACGTCAGCTCTCTTCTCTCCTTACAGACGCTGCCAGACCCGCTGAGATTTTCCAGCATTGTCTCTCTTTTGGTTTCAGATTCCAGCATCAAGAAAATAAATTTGCTTTTATTTTCTCTGGGGGTTGGGACATCCAGAACAAGGGGCACAATGACGGAATGAGATTGAGGTCATTAAGGATCTTGAGAAACAATTCTTCACACAAAAGATAGTGGGAATCTGTAACTCTCTCCCCAAAAGAAATGTTCGGGTGGCGAGAGTGGTACTGAATGGAAAATTCCACAATTGAGATTGTTTTGTGTCAGTCGGGGTATTATGGAATACTGAATGCAAGGTGGAGGTGATGGAATAAAGGTACAGAACAGGCTCGAGGGGCCGAATGGTCTCCTCCTGTTCCTCTGAAGGTAATTTTGGGGCCAATTTGTAACATCCCTCTTCTTGTTTTCTCTTTCTCCCAGATCCTTAATGAGTGTGAACACCCAGAGATCGTTGCCCTCACTTCCTCCCAGGCTGAAGAGGTTGGACTATGACGATGCAGATGACCCTGACCTCCCCAAGTGTAAGCGGGCCCGCCTGAGCCAGCTCTCCATACCCGCCCTGTCGCCGTGCCTCAGCTCCCCGTCCCCAACACCCTCCGCTTCTGATGACGACAACAGCGTGTCCCGGATCGGGCCCTACCTCCTGCTCAACCCCACGGAGGCAAATAATTGTTACAGAGCCATCCACACCCACACAGAGCAGGAGTACATCTGCAAGGTACGGTTAGTAATGTTAGTGGGAGGTGGTTACTTTCTGGATAACTGGCGGTACTTTAGCACGCTGCCCCGAGTCCCGTTCCTGCCCTCTGTGTCCCAGGCCACAGACAAGGGGGAGGACGTTTGGCCTCAGGACCCTGGGCTGTACCAGGGGAGAGTTTTCAGAAGAGGATGTGCAAGTTTCTGAACTGTGCTGATTTCTCTCTCCTGAACCCAACCCAACCTTTGAGAAACAGCCTCCAACCACTAACCACAGCGCAATTAGTGACGCGAGTATTTCTTGTAAATGTTAATTTCCTGTGACCCCGCGGTGTGACAGAATAAACAGATCCTCTGCTGTTACTTGCCTCCACCTCAGTGCAGCGGTACAGCCCAGGACGATCCCCCGCCTGCTGCTTTTCCCTCTCCCGTTTTTCCGAGTTCTTCCCGTTTTGGGAGAACGGGTTAGTTTTCTCCGCAATCTATGGTGTTGAGAACACTTCCTCAGGGGAAGTGCACGCGACTGGGACTATTTCATAGATTCCCTAAAGTGCAGAAGGAGGCCATTTGGCCCATCAGGTCTGCACCCACTTTTTGCCAGAGGGTCTTACCCAGACCCACCCACCCTGCCCTATCCCACCTAACCTCACACCTTGGGACACCAAGGGGCAGTTTAGCGTGGCCGATCTATCTAACCCACACATCTTGGGAGTGTGGGAGGATACCGGAACACCCAGAATAAACCCACGCAGATACGGGGAGAATGTGCAAACTCCACACAGACAGTGACCCAAGCCGGGATTTGAACCCGGGTCCCTGGCACTGTGAGGCAGCAGTGCTAATCACTGTGCCACTGTGGCACCCCTTCGATGTACAGCTTCTGCCCACGTTTACCTGGCAGTGAAGATCTAAGTCATTCACAGGTGCCATGTGGCACTAACCCTGCTGTTGCCTGGGGGAGCGGGGGGGACTGCGTTTCACTAGGAAGCGACAAGCCTAGGAGCTGACCTTTTGCAGTCGGTTTCCAAAATCTGGGTAGTCGTTTGCCCATCTCTCCTTCTCTGTGTGATTTGGTGCCAGGCTATAGTTTTTGTCACTCAGAGATTGTGAACATTGCCAGCACTTGTCCAACCCTAACTGCCCTTGAACTTTAGGGAGGTGATAGCCTAGTGGTATTATCGTTGGACTATTAATCCAGAAACTCAGCCAATGTTCCGGGGACCCGGGTTCGAATCCCACACGGCAACAGGTGGAACTTGAATTCAATAAAAAAAATCTGGAATTAAGAATCTACTGATGACCATGAAACCATTGTCGGAAAAACCCACCTGGTTCACTAATACCCTTTAGAGAAGGAAATCTGCCGCCCTTGCCCGGTCTGGTCTACACGTGACACCAGAGCCACAGCAATGTGGTTGACTCTCAACTGCCCCCCTGAAGTGGCCCCAGCAAGACACTCAGTTATACACTGCAGCGTTTCACAAAGGCAGCTCACCACCAGCTTCTCGAGGGCAACTGGGGATGGGCAGTAATTGCTGGCCTCGCCATGCGCATGTCCCACGAATGAATGAAAAACAGTGGCTTGCTCGGCCATTCCAGTTGAGAGTCAGCCGCGTTGCTGTGGGCCTGGAGTCACACAGTCCCCCTACAGGGGAACCAGATGGGTTTCCACCACAATTGAAAGTGGGTTTTCATGGTCACCGTTACACAGAATGATGAAAACATCTGAGTGAGACTAGCTGCCATGGTGGGATTTGAACCCGAGTCTCCAAAGCAAGAGCCTGCTCCTCCGGATTGCTGGTCCAGTGACGTTACCACAATGCCACCATCTGCCCCCTGCTCGACGCGGGCTGTGGAGGTGATGTGTTTTTCAGAGCAGTTAGGTGGGGTAGCATCACTGGTGGCCTGGGCCCTTAGACCCTAGAACTCCCCCTCTCCATCTTTAAGATGCACTTTTGAAACCAACCTTCTTGACCACGCCTTTGGCTCACCTACTCGGATACCTCCTTACGCGACTCGCAGTTAAACCTTTATCAGATCTACGCCTCCGTGAGGAGCTGCGGAATGGTTAAGTGGGGGTCATTACTGTTGTCCTCACCCCCCCCCCCAGTGACCCTCTCTCTTTCTTTTTGTTGCAGGTGTTTGCGATGAAACGCTACAGCGAGGTGATTGCTCCCTACGCCCGCCTCCCCCCCCACCCCCACGTGGGGCAGATGGCCGAGGTCATCGCCGGGGACCGCAAGGCCTACGTGCTCTTCCCGCGGGGCCACGGCGACATGCACTCGTACGTGCGCACGTGTAAGAGGCTGCGCGAGGAGGAGGCTGCCACCCTCTTCAGGCAGATGGTGCAGGCGGTGGCTCACTGTCACGAACATGGCATCGTGCTCCGTGACCTCAAGCTCAGGAAGTTTGTCTTCACCAACAGGCAGAGGTGAGTGTTTGGAGGTTGTTGTTGGGGGTGGGGGGGGGGGCGGGGCGGGCGGGGGGCGGTATGGGTGGTTGCGGAGGCTCGGAACTGGCATGAGAATGGACGCACAGGCCTAACTTCTCTTTGCACGCACACAGAGGGGGGGGTGGAATTCACTCTCAGTATCCCAACCAATATCCACCCCTTGATCATCATCATCTCAAAGGAATATCCACTGTTATCATATTGCTATATGTGAGATCTTTAGAATCCTACAGCGCAGAAGGAGGTCATTCAGCCCATCAAGTCTGCACCAATCACAATCCCATCCAGGCCCTATCCCCATAACCCCCTGCATTTACCCTAACTATTTCCCCTGACACTAAGGGGCAATTTAGCATGGCCAATCCACCTAACCCATACCTCTTTTGGACTGTAGGAGGAATGTAATCTTTGTATTCTCAAAACAAAAACATATTTCTTTTTACAAACTGTAAAAATTTCTACAAATCTGTGTCCTTTTTTTTTCCACCCCAGCGACTTGGTCACACAATCCAGAACAAATAAAAACAAAATTGAAAAATCAATGCCTCGCTTCAGTTTGAGCAGCTGCCGCTGCCTAGCGCGAGTTCTGAGCTGCCTTAAGCTAACATTCAAAAGTTCTAAACAGCGTCTTCTTCTCTTTCAGAAACGTACTGAGGCTTGAAAATCTGGAGGACGCCTGCGTCCTGAAAGGAGACGACGATTCCCTGATGGATAAGCACGGCTGCCCGGCGTACGTGGGGCCCGAGATCCTTAACACCAAACTCTCGTACTCTGGGAAAGCTGCCGACGTGTGGAGCCTGGGCGTGGTGCTCTACACCATGCTGGTGGGCCGTTACCCTTTCCAGGACAGCGAGCCAGCCGCCCTCTTCAGCAAGATCCGCCGAGGCTTCTACACCGTCCCGGACAACGTCTCCCCCAAAGCCAAGTGCCTCATCCGATGCATCCTGCGGCAAAACCCCTCGGAGAGATTAACGGCCAGCGAGATCTTGGATCACCCGTGGTTCAACTCCAATTTCAGTGTGAACTACAACAGTGCCCCAGGATCGCTGACTGACCAGCTGGTCCCTGACGGCTACAGGGAGGACACGGACACGGATTTGTAGAAATCCTTACAGTTTGTAAAAAGAAAAGAAAATGTAGTTTTTTTTTGAGAAGACAAAGGTTACATTGCGTGTGCCTTCTTTTGTGAACTGGACTGTGACTTTGAACTTCTGCACCCTTCCTCTTTTTGGGGTGGTTTGGCCAAAGGTGCCCAGAAAACCCAGGCAAGGGGTTCCCCAACTGAGGGTTGGGCTTCAAAAGGGAGGAGTGCAGTGCGTGTCAAGGTGGCGACTTCTCGTCGCCCAGTGTTTGTGACACTGTGTCTTTTGGCCTGGGTCAGCCCAGTCTGGGCAACGCTGCCCCTCCAACTGCCCCCCCCGCCCCCCCCCAACGCCTCCACCTGTTCACCGTGGGCCTTACCAACATCCCGGGAACGCGCACTGGACTCTTCCTGAAGACTTGGCTTACTGACAGCCAGAGACTGACAGCAATAACGGCAAGAAAAAAGACCCAGGATGACCTCGGATCTAAGAGTTATCTTGCGGGGAGGGGCTGTGGAGAGAGCATTAGAAGCCTGGTCAGCGATGCAGTAAACCCGTATAGACTTCTGATCTATTCCTGCACTGTCAGCCCTGTGTCAAGGTGTAGCAATAACGCTGTGCTGATAGTTGGTTGATTTTCTTTTTGTTGGGTGGGTGGAGGGAGGGTCCCTTTCTCACGAATGAACCTTTTCCCCAAAACTGGGGACCAAAAGGTTGACCGATTTTTTTTTTTGTGTGTGGGGTGGCGGAGAAGGAGAATAATGTCCCTGGCAAGAATCCGATCGGTGGTTTGCTCCAGACTGGGTAGAATAGTGAGCCTCCCCCCCGCAATCCGTAAGGACCCACCTTTGTGGGGTGAATCCGGAGGATTCTTTGGATGAACCAAAAGCTCCGAGCCTAACCCCGGCACTGTACAAAACTGAAGGATTGTGTCTCTTTTTTTTTTCTTAATGGTGCTTTTGAAGAAGGCATTTGGGTCAATATCGGAGTCTGGACTGAGCTGTACATTCCCTTATTGCCTTCTTCCTCTCACCAGGAAGTAGGGTCGATCGAGAACTGACTATTGCAGTGTAAAGTTCAGTGTGGCGATTCCAAGGAGCTGTGTGCACCACTCAATACTTGATTACCTTTTAATGCCTCTTCAGTGTTTACAGAGGGAACCTCGTCGTTCCTGACTGACTTGTAGCGTGGGATGGAAGTGGGCGAGCAGGGTACTTGGTACCGGGAGGGTTAGATTTCAACCTCGGCACTGTTGTCTGGTAAAAGACCGTATTGTATACACATTGCCCCTAAAGTCAGTGTATGTATTTTGTTTTACCCAACAGTGTTAGGCTGAGCCCTCTCTATGTGGAGGAAGGGTGGTGTGCCCCCCCCCCCCCCACCCCCCCGCATGCCCCCTTGTACTTGGGGACAACAAGGAAGCCACGGCGTGGGTGGCATCCGTCTGACTCACTGACGGAAGCATTGAGACCACACGGTTGATGCCTCCCGTGGCCCCCCCTCCTCCGCAAAGCTCTGCTAAAACACCGGACCAACCGTGAGGGGTGCACTGCATCCATCCTAAGCCGCCAAATAAAATGCGGAGACAATTCTCGTTGCTGTGAAGCTTTGCCTGGACCTGCAGTCACCCAGTAATGAGCGACTGCGGCTGAATGTGACAACTCAATAACCATCCGTTGCTGTGCCTTCAGTAGCTGTCAGCGAGCTCCCGTTTCCCACTAAACCTGTACTGTAAGACAGCCAAAATACACAGAGTAACAGGACTGGCCGATCTCTCTCTCTCTCTCCCTCCCTCTCTTCTGCGGCAGTTGTTTGTTCTCATGTGGTTTTGTACAGGACTGTGTCTATGATACAGAATGACCAGTTGATGTAAATATGTTTGATAAAGTTGAACAGCACAGACACTACATTTGAGTTCTTGTGTGTATGTACTGATTGTATATTTGTTGATTTTTCAATTAAAAACAATTGTATTTTTTGTTTGTTCTCATGCCTCTCCTATCGTTACAGCGTGGGTCACCTAGTTAGAGGATGCTACATCATCTTGTTCTAATTTTTATCAGTGAATGGCTTGAGTACTTACTCTGTCAATCTCACTCACTTCTGCTGCTGCCACTGGAACATAGAACATTCCAGCGCAGTACAGGCCCTTCTGCCCTCGATGTTGCGCCGACCAGTGGAACCAATCTAATGACCCTCTAACCTAAACTATTCCAATGTTATCCATATGCCTATCCACTGACCATTTGAACGCCCTTAAAGTTGGCGAGTCCACAACTGCTGCAGGCAGGGCATTCCACGCCCTTACTACCCTCTGAGTAAAGAACCTACCTCTGACATCCGTCCTATAATTACCACCCCTCAATTTAAAGCTGTGTCCCCTCGTGTTAGCCATTGGAAGCCTTGTACTCTCAACGCTGAGAGGTGGATCTCTGAATTTGTGCAAGAGTTAAAATAGGAAATGGAAGATTGCCCCTCCCCTCGGGGCAGGACTAGTTCAATCCAACCAATAACCATTCCATCAATCATAGAAACCCTACGGTGCAGAAGTAGGCCATTCAGCCCATTGAGACTGCATAATCCCACCCACGCCCTACCTCCATATCCCTATGTGTTTACCTGCTAATCCCCATAAGCTATACATCTTGGGACACTAAGGGGTAACTTAGCATAGCCAATCAACCTAACCCACACATCTTTGGACTGTGGGAGGAAACCAGAGAACCCGGAGGAAACCCACGCAGACACGGGGAGAATGTGCAAGCTCCACACAGACAGTGCCCCAAGTCAGGAATCGAACCCGAGTACCTGGAGCTGTGAAACAGCAGTGCTAACCACTGTGCCACCATGCAGCAAAGTGCTGGAAAGTATATTGTAGATGGTGCTATCAAGTAGCAATTATTCACAGTGGCACAGTGGTTAGCACTGCTACCTCACAGCTGCCAGAGATCCAGGTTCAATTCCAGCCTCAGGTCACTGTCTGTGTGGTGTTCGAATGTTCTCCCCGTGTCTACAGGGGTTTCCTCCGGGTGCTCTGGTTTTCCTCCACAGTCCAAAGATGTGCGGGTTAGGCGCATTGGCCATGCTAAAATTGCCCCTTTAGTGTCAGGGGACTAGCTAAGGTAAATGCATGGGGATAGGGGATAGGTGGGATTGCGGTCAGTGCAGACTCGATGGGCTGAATGGTCTCCTGCACTGTAGGGATTCTAACCTGTTTGCGTGCTCAGTTTGCTTTCTGCTTGGACTATGTGGCTTGTGGCCTCTTTACAGCTTTGATCCAAACATGGACTAAAGAGGTGAGTTCCAGAGATGACACTGAGTGACCTTGGCATCAGGGCAGCTTTTGGCCATGTGTGTCCTCAAGGAACCCTGGGAAAATTGAGGAGGAGGTTTCCAGTGGATGGAGTCATACCTGGCACACAGGAATATGGCTGGAAGCCAATCACCTCAGTCCTAGGACAAGGCTGCAGGAGTTCCCCACGATAGTGTCTAAGGCCCAGCCATCTTCAGCTGCTTCATCAATAACCTACCTCCATCATAGGGCCAGAAGTGGGGATGTTTGCTGATGATTGTTGATTGACACGTTCAACATTGTGCCCATCTTCCTTTGTGCCAGGTATGACTCCCAACCAGTGGAGAGATTTCCCCCTGATTCCCATTGACTCCTTGTTGCTGCACTCGGTCCAATGCTGCCTTGGGATAGCATGGTGGCACAATGGTTAGCACTGCTGCCTCACAGTGCCAGGGACCTGGGTTCAATTCCAGCCTAGGATCAATGTCTGTGTAAAGTTTGCACGTTCTCCCCCCGTCTGAGGGAGTTTCTCCTGGTTTCCACCCACAGTCCCAAGGTGTGTCGGTTAGATGGATTAGCCATGATAAAATGTGTGGAGTTACAGGGATAGGGCTGGGGGTGAGACGCTCTTTCAGGAGATTGATGTAGACTCGATGGGCCGAATGGCCTCCTGCAGTATTGGGATTCTCCGATTGGTGTTGAGGATGGTCACTCTCACCTCACCTCTGGAGTTCAGCTCTTTCGGACAACAGCTGGAATGAGTTCAGGAGTTGCGTTCCAGCAATGTGGAACCACAGGGACTGCAGCGGTCCAAGAAGGCGGCTCGCCATCACCTTCTCAAAGGCACTTGGTAATGGACAACCCTGACCTAGCCAGCGGCACCCACAACACAACACACGAACCAACACAAAGTGTGCTGCGCCTAGCTCTGACCAGGAAAGGCTGATTGGGGATAATTTCACCTCAATTGCTCTCCACGACCCCAGCGACTGCAGATTGTCTTTCTACATCCTTGCTTACCTACCTCTTTGACCACACTTTTATCTCCTCTTGTCTCAGCATCAGATTTTATATGTTAAGCTCCTTCATAAGTTCATAGGATATAGAGGCAGAATTAGGCCATCCTCCCCATCGAGTCCACTCTGCCATTCGATCATGGCTAATACGCTCCTAATCCCCATTTTCCTGCCTTCTCCCCATAACCCTTCAACCCATTACCAATTAACAATTTATCTAACTCCTCCTTAAATTTACTCACTGTCCCAGCATCCACCGCACTTTGGGCTAGCAAATTCTACAGTTCACAAACCCTTGGGAGAAGTGATTTCTCCTCAACTGTTGTAAATTTGCTATCCCTTATCCTAAGACTACGACCTCTCGCTCTAGAATGCCCCACAAGAGGAAGCATCCCCCCCCACGTCTATGTTATCCATACCTTTTATCATCTTGTAAACCTCAAGTTGATCTCCCCTCATTCTTCTAAATTCCAGACAGTTTAGGCTTAAGCCGTTCAATCTCTCTTCACACGATAAACCCCTCATCTCTGGAATCAATCCTCTGAACTGCCTCCAAAGCCATTACATGTTTCCTCAAACAAGGGAACCAAAACTGTGCACACTTGTGTAGTTGCAACAAAACTTCCTTACCTTCATATTCTGTTCCTTTTTGCGATAAATGCCAACATTTCTTTATTATCTGCCGTAACCGCACGTTAGTTTTCTGTGACACATCTGTGAAACATCTTGGGACGTTTTACTACTGGTACGTTACAGGTGCTATATAAATGCAAGTTGTTGGTTGTGGATTGATCCAGGATAGGTTCAATTCAGGTAGAAAAGTAAAGACAGGTCTTGCGGATGTTCTGGCCTGTGATCACTTCCAGGTAGCCACCATCAAACCAGCCAGTGAACCACCAAAATCATAGACTTCTAAAGCACGGAAGGCAGTTGTTGGGCCCAGCCACCATTTGTTAACCCTTTATCTTCATGCAATTGTGCATTTAGCTCCTCACTGTTTCTGGGAATTCTCTGGATTTACACATTAGTTTTCCATTAAACACAGCACAGTAAGTATAGTAATTAAGAATTGACTTGTTGTCACGATAATGTGACAATTGTTCATGCGTCAACCTCTCCAACTCAGGGAACAACTTTTTAAAAAGTTCCGTTTCATGTTTACAAATACTCTATTGTTGCGATAGTTTAAAATTCAATGTTTTTTTTGTACCTTCCCTGTTTCATAATCTAATCTTTCTTTCCCTCTCTTTATTTCTCTTCCCGTTCCACGTTTGACTCTAATTCACCCTATTTCCTTCCCTCTCATTCCTCTATTACTTTCTTGATCCCTAAATCTTGTGATTAGAGTGACGGACCACTGGTCTCAAATGCCCTTCTGCTGGCAACTCGGTGTCCGGATCACTAACAATCTGCCCTGGTCCCTCCCCACTGCCGCTATAGTTAAGAAAGCCCACCAACACCTCTACTTTCTCAGGAGACTAAGGAAATTGGGCATGTCAGCTACGACTCTCGCCAACTTTTCCAGATACACCATAGAAAGCATCCTTTCCGGATGTATCACAGCTTGGTATGGGCTCCTGCTCTGCCCAAGACTGCAAGAAACTACAAAGGGTCATGAACATAGCCCAGTCCATCACACAAACCAGCCTCCCATCCACTGACTCCGCCTACACATCCTGTTGCCTCGGCAAAGCAGCCAGCATAATTAAGGACCCTACGCACGTTCTCTCTTCCACCTTCTTCCATTGGGAAAAAGATACAAAAGTCTGAGGTCAGGTACCGACCGACTCAAGAACAGCTTCTTCCCTGCTGCCATCAGACTTTTGGATGGACCTACCTCGCATTAAGTTGACCTTTCTCTACACCTTAGCTATATCTGCACTCTATCCATTTTCTTCTTCTTTATGTACGGTATGTTCTGCCTGCACAGCACAAGAAACAATATTTTTCACTCTGTACTAATACATGTGACGGTAATAAATCAAATATGGTGAGAATCAGTGGCTGTGAGGCATTGCAGCAGCACCACCTCCTGGTTGTTTGCTGTAGAGCAGAGAGGCAGACTTTATTTATTGAACTGAGTGGCTGTGGGTCTGGAGTCACATGTAGGCCAGACCAGGTAAGGATGGCAGATTTCCTTCCCTAAAGGGGCATTGGTGAGGAGTCAGATGGGTTGTTTATACAATTGGTAATGGTTTTGTGGTTATCGAGACTAGCTGTTAATTCCAGATTTTATTAACTGGATTTAAATCCCACCAGCTGCCGTGGTGGGATTTGAACCCACGGCCACAGAATATTCAACCTGTGTCTCTGGATGCCTTATCTAGTTATGTTGCCATTCTGCCACCACCTTCCCTCTCACATCAACTGTAGTTTACTTGTGGTTAAATCATTAACTGAGGAACAGCACACACACACAGCAGACAGCTGGCTGTGATTCCCTGAAGATTCAGAGAATGTTAAACCACAACAGCAAACCCCTGTCAACTTCTGACCATCATCTTGTCGTTATCACCAGTCCCTTTATTGGTTTTAAAAAGATCAAATGGCTCTACGTCAACCAAATCTTGTGTTATTCAGGCAATTGAGCTGACCAGCCCCTCACCCGTGGCACGGTGACACAGTACTTAGCACTGCCGCCTCACAGCCCCAGAGAACCCAGATGCGGTTCCAGTAGCTGTCTGTGTAGAGTCTGCACATCCTCCCCGTGTCTGCATGGGTTTCCTCCAGGTGCTCCGGTTTCCTCCCACATTCCAAAGATACGTGAGTTAGGTGGATTGGTTCATGCTAATTTGTCCCTTAGTGTCCGAAGATGTGTAAGTTAGGTGTATTGACCGTGCCAAATTGCCCCTTAGTGACCAATGATGGTGTTGGTTAGATGGATTGGCCATGCTAAATTGCCCCTTAGTGACCAAAGATATGCAGGTTAGGTGGATTGACCATGCTAAATTGCCCCTTAGTGTCCAAAGATGTGCAGGTTGGGTGGATTGACCATGCTAAATTGCCCCTTAGTGTCCAAAGATGTGCAGGTTAGGTGGATTGACCATGCTAAATTGCCCCTTAGTGTCCAAAGATGTGCAGGTTAGGTGGATTGACCATGCTAAATTGCCCCTTAGTGACCAAAGATGTGCAGGTTGGGTGGATTGACCATGCTAAATTGCCCCTTAGTGGCCAAAGATGTGCAGGTTGGGTGGATTGACCATGCTAAATTGCCCCTTAGTGACCAAAGATGTGCAGGTTGGGTGGATTGACCATGTTAAATTGCTCTTTAGTGACCAAAGATGTGCAGGTTAGATGGATTGGCCGTGCTAAATTGCCTCTTAGTGTCCAAAGATGTGTCGGTGAGGTGGAGTGATCTTGCTAAATTGTCCCTTAGTGTCCAAAGAGGCACAGGTTAGTGGGGTAAATACCTGGAGTTATGGGGTCAGCCTGTGTATGAGTCGATGCAGACTTGATGGGCTGAATGGCCTCCGTCTGCACTGTAGGGATTCTATGGTATGATGAAAATCTCTCTTTTAGTGGGTTGGGGGCGGGGGTGGAGGTGCGAGTTGTTTTGTAACATTAACATAAAAATCCGAAGAAAGCTGGAGGTGGGGCGGGTGGCGGAGTGGGGAGGGGGGGGGTGGAGGCGGGGGGGGAGGTGGAATTAAATCATCCCAGAAAAGCTGTGAATTTTGAAAGATCGGTCTTTATTTTTAACACAAGCAGGAAGCAAGACTTTGACAACTCACAATTATTTAGATCGTTCACCCACCACTTTAATGAGCAGAAATGGCAGTTCTGAGAATAAAGCAATAAGTTTCCATGGTCACAAAACACCCTCCAGGTATTTTAGCAGCAATACCGTCGATGCAATATTTATGAATGGATTCTGTGCAGTTAAATGTCAACTGCTAAAATTACTGTTCAGCGTGGTTGGTGCCTCAGTGTTACAAAGCACAAATATAATAAAATATGATAAATATAAACTTGTTAGTGTTAAATTTTAATTTCACAGCGTGTGCTGAATAGTTATTTACTCTCTCCGGAGGTAGTCTTGTTGTTAACAACGCCCCTTCATTAGTGTCACAGGTAGGCTGGCCTTAACACCTCAATGGAGTTGCTGTCAAAACGCCCTTCCATACCCACCGTTTGAGTGACAGGTGAGAAGCCCAGCGGGCGGAATCTTACAGCCTCGCTCCTCCCGAAACCCGCCCGAGGGTAATCGACCTTTCCGTGGTCCGCCCGCCCCCTCACCCTCTCCGATTCCCGCGGTGGGCTGGATGGTAAAATCCCGGCCCCTACGCATTAGCCTCTGGTTGTAAAACGTAGAAACTGGAAGCAGGAGTGGGCCATTCAGCCCTTCAAGCCTGCCCCACCATTCATTATGATCTTGGCTGATCATCGAATTCAATATCCTGATTCCCTCCCCTTCCCCACCCGCCCCCCCCCCCAATCCCCATAATCCTTGATCCCATTAGCCCTAAGAGCTATTCAACGTTGTAATCCCCTAACACCCCCTCCACCCACCCACCCACCAAATCCAAGGGAGGAGCGAGGCTGTAAGATTCCAGCCGCTGGGCTTCTCACCTGTCACTCAAACAGTGGATATTGAAGGGCATTTTCACAGCAACTCCATTGCGGCGTTAATGCCAGCCTACTTGTGACACTAACAAAGGGCGTTGTTAACAACAAGACTACCTCCGGAGAGAGTAAATAACTATTCAGCACACGCTGTGAAATTAAAATTTAACACTAACAAGTTTATATTTATCATATTTTATCCCTTTATCTTCTTAAAATCAGATAATGTCTTTGGCCTCAGCTACTTTCTGTGGTGGTGAATTCCATACATTCACCACCCTCTGGGTGAAGGAAATTCTTCTCGTCTCCGTCCCTTGTCCTTAAATTATGACCCATTTTTATTTCACCAACTCACCAATGGAGCATCCCACCCAGAGGTAGCTAAATGACCACAGGCTTCCTTCCTTGTCCTAATGCACTAAATCTGGGTTGTAGCATTAGCCCAGCACAACTTTATGACCACAAATTATTTGCACGCCTTACTAATAGTCACACTGTAACTGATGTGGACCCCTGTTTATAGGCAACCAGTTCTGCCAAAATAGTTGCTAATAAACTGCTTTCCTATAAGAGTATCCATTACTTCAAGGCACACAGGACATGGGTAGAGGCTGAAACAGAGGAAGTGACTGACTTACAAGTGCAGCCTACATCTCACAGATCTTCCCTATATAATAGAGAACTCTACATTCCAACACAAAACAGGTTCCATTTCATTCCACAAGTGTTCTGCCTGAAGGCAGGTGACTGGGTTCATCACCTTTGTCCTGAGCCATTTTCTTGGCAGTTTTTGTCTGTGTTGGTTTGCCGTTGCCTTCCCCTCTCAGAGGCAGGACGAAGAGGCAGTCTACCTCAGCCGGAACTGGAATCTAACCCACGCTAGCCCTCTGGTCCAGTGAGCAAGCCGACATCTGCACAAAAGAGATAAGCCATTAACGACTTGTCTTCTGTCAGCTTCTGTGTGGTTCTGTTCCTCCCTTCTCTCAAACGGCATCTTCTCAAAGAGTAATAATCTCTCTCTGTACCATAACCTTTATTTAACCAGATGAGAACCCAGCAGCTAAAAGCACCAAATCCACCATGGCCCGCTCCCACCCCCCCCGACCACCCCACCCCCCCACTTCACAGGAGCTGTAGGCCTACCAGCAAAGTCATAAAAGTGAAGAGAGAGGGAGAGAGGAAGAGAGATTGAGTGAGAGAGCGAGTGAGAGAGCAAGTGAGAGAGTGAGTGAGAGAGCGAGCGAGAGAGAGAATGAGAAAGTGAGTGAGACAGCAAGTGAGAGAGGGTGAGAGAGTGAGTGAGAATGAGTAGAGAGTGAATGAGAGAGCGAGTGAGATAGTGAGTGACAGTGAGAGAGAATGAGTAAGAGTGAGTGAGAGAGAGTGTGAGAGTGAGAGCGAGCGAGTGAGTGAGAGCAAGTGAATGAGTGAGTGAGAGTGAGTGAGTGAGTGAGAGAGCGATGAGTGAGAGCAAGTGAATGAGTGAGTGTGAGTGAGTGAGAGAGCGAGTGAGTGAGAGCAAGTGAGTGAGAGAGTGTGAGCGAGTGAAAGAGTGAGAGCGCAAGTAGAGAGAGTGAATGAGAGAGTGAGTAGTGAGAGCGAGTAGAGAGAGCGAGTAGAGAGAGCGAGCCAGTAATTTCTCCGCACCAACACTCACTCCCTGCTGCCTTTCTATTTCAGTTGAGACCTGCTTTAGAAACCTTTAATATGGATAATCCAGTGAAGAGAGAGAGAAGTTCTGTGCATCAACCCAGTACAATCCTGCCAACACAACCAGTAAACAGTTTTGCTATTTTTAAATGACTGCTAAAATTTCACACAAAACCATACCTCAGTCTAGAGTAAGTTTGAGAAAAGCATCTTACTGACAAAATACATCTTATGTAGCAAAATTGCAACTACTGATTAGATTTGATTTTGATTTGATTTGGTTCATTATTGTCACACATATTAACATACAGTGAAAAGTATTCTTTCCTGCGCGCAATACAGACAAAGCATACCGTTCATAGAGAACGAAAGGAGAGGGTACAGAATGTAGTGTTACAGTCATAGCTAGGGTGTAGAGAAAGGTCAACTTAATCCAAGGTAAGCCCATTCAAAAGTCTGACGGCAGCAGGGAAGAAGCTGTTCTTGAGTCAGTTGGTACGTCAACTCAAAACTCCTCATCGAGGCCTTCAGTGTCATTTTCTTGGCAGTTTTTGTCTGTGTTGGTTTGCCATTGCCTTCCCCTCTCAGAGGCAGGGCAAAGAGGCAGAGCCCAAGTCTACCTCAGCCAGAACTGGAATCTAACCCATGCTGGCCCTCTAGTCCAGTGAGCTAGGTGGCACAGTGCAGTGCAGTTCTTTATATAACTTCAACTCATATATATTTTATCACAATAGGGGCAGCACGGTGGCACAGTGGTTAGCATTGCTGCCTCACAGCACCAGGGACCTGGGTTTGATTCCCATCTTGGGTCACTGTCTACGTGGAGTCTGCACATTCTCCATGTCTGCATGAGTTTCCTCCAGGGGCTCCAGTTTCCTCCCACACTCCAAAGACGTGCAGGTTAGGTGGATTGGCCACGCTAAGTTCTCCCTCAGTGTACCCGAACAGGCGCCGGAGTGTGGCGACTAGGGGATTTTCACAGTAATTGCAGTGTTAATGTAAGCCGACTTGTGAAACTAATAAATAAATTTAACCTTAACCAACACAAGAGAACACTCCAGCCTCAAGCTGTCCTTTGAATCCTCCCAATGGTCAGAGAGTGTCACCCATTTTGGCTAGACGACCAGCCAGACTCAGTCTAGACTTTCCATCAGCAAGAAGGGCAAATAACCAAAAGGCTTAGATATGAAAGATTGGAGAGGAATTGAGGACTAATTCTGTCACCAGCAGGATAGCAGGGTATGAGGGTGTCTGGAACTCAGTACTTGAAAACAAAAACCCTCGCTGCGTTTAAGAAGCTTTTTATCCTGCATTCGAAGTACCAGAATCACGTGGTTTGTGGGTCAAAAAACAGAGGGTAGGCCAAAAACATTAGATCTGACAGTATCTGAGGAGAGGGAATAGAGCCAATGTTTCGAGTCCAACCCAGTTCAATTCTCTCTCCACAGATGCTGTCAGACCCGCTGAGATTTTCCAGCAGTTTCCCTTTTTGTTTCAGATTCCAGAATCCGCAGTACTTTCCTTTTAACTAGAAGACAGGATTGGATTAAATAGCTCTTCTTGTTGGCTGGCATGGTTACAATGTGCCGAGTAGCCTCCTTCTTTGCTGTAAACTTTTCTGTGTTTCTAACAACACCACCAAAAATACGTTCAAAAAATGGTGCGACAAGCAAGCTATATATGGTGCGTTCAACAGCACCAGTTTGTTTGTATCGTAACCAGATTTTTGGATTGCTATTTAGACTCAACTTATTGAATTGAACAGATGCCCAGCACATTCCTGGCACAATAAAAACAACAGAATTTAAGGAGGTGATATGAATCATCCCTGAGGCAGCTAAAATTAGAGCAGTTTTTCTACAACCTCCTCCGTCCCCCAGCTCCCCAGTTTGACTTGGGCTGTCAGCTGAAATTATGGTCCAGACAGCACGACCCACTGAATGTGGCCGTTCTGTAACACCAGCTTTCACAACTGTGGTTGTCACACAACCGACCCTCACTATCACAGCCAGCCTGACTCCAACTTAGTCCAAGAGGTAACTCGGGGGGTGGAATGCGTTTGCTGTTCCTTATCAACTTCACTGGAAGCTTCCCAAAGCAAAGATCGGGAAGTTGGTCTTTATTAAAAGTCAGTTTTTTTTTTCCCAAGTTTATTTATTAGTGTCACGAGCAGGCTTACATTCACACTACCGTGAAGGTGCTGTGAAAATCCCCTACTTGCCGCACTCTGGCGCCTGTGTTCGGGTACACTGAGGGAGAATTTAGCATGGCCAATGCACCTAACCAGCATGTCATTCAGATTGTGTGTGTGTGTGTGTGTTGGGGGGGCCAGTGGGGGGGGAAACCAAACTGAATGGAATCCAAGTATAGGCTAAAGCCCGCAACGGTAAATTGTGCACGGTGGCACAGTGGTGAGCACTGCGGCTTCGCAGCACTAGGGACCCAGGTTCGATTCCCGGCTTGGCTTATTGCCTGTGGGGAGTTTGCATATTCCCCCCGTGTCTGTGTGGATTTCCTCCGGGTACTCCGATTTCCTCTCGTGGTCCAAAAAATATGCAGGTTAGATGAATTGGCCATGCTAAATTCTCCCTCAGTGCACCCAAACAGGTGCCAGAGTGTGGCAACGAGGGGATTTTCACAGAAACTTCATTGCAGTGTTAATGTAAGCCTACTTGTGACCCTAATGAATAAATAAACTTAAATTAAAAGACTGGCAGAGCATGTGTTTGCTCACACAGTGAGTTCCTAATGTAGGTGTACTGCAGGAGAAGCACTGAGCACAACCCTTTGTCTTGTTAGAGAAAGGCCAAAGCTCCAGGCAGACTTTATCGCCTCCTCATGGAACTACTTGGCCACTGCTGCAGCTGCAGATCCAATGGTGTTCCTTCCAAGATGATGGTCCAGTAGCCGTGGCCATTTTGTATGCCAAAACTGAGCTCAAAGTTTTTGTAGGGTCATAGTGGCGAGGGATCTGGGACAAGGGTAACAGGTTACAGAGCCTAAAGAGAAAATGCTGGAAAATCTCAGCAGGTCTGGCAGCATCTGTAAGGAGAGAAACGAGCTGACGGTTCGAGTCCAGATGACTTGCATTAAATTGATCTTTCTCTGCACCCTAGCTATGACTGTAACACTAAATTCTGCCCCCTCTCCTTTCCTTCTCTATGAATGGTATGCTTTGTCTGTATAGCGCGCAAGAAACAATTACTTTTCACTGTATACTAACTAATACATGTGACAATAATAAATCAAATCAAATCAGATCAAAACCTTCCAGCATTTTCTCTTTTGGTTTCAGACTCCAGCATCTGTAGTAATTTGCTTTTATCCAGGCTGCAGATCCTATTGTATTGTTGTACGGGGTAGTGAGGGGGGGTCTCCAAATAACCCCCCTGCTTTGGAGAACCTGCTTGCCACCCTCAATCCTCAGCTTGACCCCATTGGTGGGTCCAGGCCACACCAGTGTCCAGCGATGGCTCGCACACAATGAGATATTGGGATTGGTCGATGTTCGGATTCCCTGTCCAAAATGGGAAAATCTCACCCTTTGAGGTGGGGCTGTGAAAGGTTGTGAGACCCAACCGTGGAGATAGATTCTCCTCTTTTACTCTTATCAAAGACGTCAATGCCACTGTAACGAACTTAATCAGGCAACTGAGGTTGGTCTGCTTGGATATGAACAACCCAGCATGGGAAACAGGCCCTTCGGCCCAACGAGCCCGCACCGCCATCTTAACAAAGCATTTTACTACACCTACCTTGCCCCGTGTGTATGAGTATGGCACCCCCATTGGAAACCAGATTCAGGGGGGAATAGTTTAGGGACAATTTGTTACACCAATCAGCCTAATAGCACGTCTTTGGGGTGTGGGAGGAAACTGGAGCACCCAGAGGAAACCCACGCAACCACAGGGAGAATGCGCAAACTCCCACAGACACAGGCCCAAATCCACGTATCTGCACAGCTAGCAGTGATCGTCACTGAGCTGTCGTGGTGCCCGTCTGCTGGTCCAGGATTAAGCACACACAACGACGCAAAGTACTAGGCCACTCTCGAAACATCCAAGCGCAGCCCACGCACGACCCACCGTGTGCATGCCCCTCGTTAGACAACAAGGTGGACCGACACACCTGCGGATTAAAAGAGACAAAACATTAACATGTAGTATTACATTTCCAGTATCGTCCTGAGGCTCTGATCCTTTTTAAAACCATCTCAAAGAACAAAGAACAAAATCAGCCTGGGAAACAGGCCCTTCGGCCCAACGAGCCCGCGCCGCCATCTCAACACCACCAGTCCCCCTCTCCCCCCACGACCCCTGTCTAATGTTTTATGGCCATCCAGATTGAGGGAATCTGATTTAGGGACAATTTATTCCTGCCAATCAGCCTAACAGCACATCTTTGGGGTGTGGGAGGAAACCGGAGCACCCGGAGAAAACCCATGCAAGCACGGGGAGAATGCGCAAACTCCCACAGACACCGGCCCAAATCCATGTGCCTGCACAGCAATCAGCGATAGTCACTGAGCTGTCGTCTTGCCCAGCATCTGGTCCAGTTTAGGCACACACTAACGACATGAAGCACTAGGCCAATCTTGAACAACCAAGAGCAGCCCCAGTACGACCCATCGCGTGTATGCCCCTTGTTGGACACGAGGTGGACCGACTTATAACCCTCCATCCCTGTTTCACTCATGTGCCTATCTAAGTAAACCTTAAACAAGTCCAGCGTGCCGGCCTCCACCACCTTACTTGGTAGCGCATTCCATACCCCCATGACCTTCTGTGTGAAAAACCTCCCTCTAGTATCCAAATTATACTTCTCCCCCCTCACCCTAAGCTCGTGACCCCTCGTGATATTTGTCTCCAATCTAGGAAAAAACCTGCCACTGTTGACTCTATCTATACCCTTCATTATTTTATACACCTCTATCAGATCCCCCCTTAATCTCCGTCTTTCTAAGGAAAAGAGCCCCAGTTTACCCAATCTTTCCTCATAACCCAGTCTTTCCATACCAGGCAGCATCCTGGTAAACCTCCTCTGCACTCTCTCCAGGGTCTCCACGCCTTACTGAAATCCATATAGATGACATCAACGGCTCGCCCATCGTCAACCGTTTTCGTCACCTCCTCAAAAAATTCTACCAGATTCGTAAGGCAAGACCTCCCCTGAACTAAGCCATGTTGCGTATCCCTAATCGGATCGCAACGCTCCAAATACTTATACATCCTATCCCTAAGAATTTTTTCCAACGATTTTCCTACCACTGATGTCAAACTTACTGGCCTATAATTACCAGGGTTATCCCTACTGCCCTTTTTAAACAGCGGTACCACATTAGCTATCCTCCAGTCCTCTGGGACCTCACCTGTGTCCAAAGAAGAGACAAAGATTTGCGTCAGAGGCCCAGCAATTTCATCTTTCACCTCCCTAAGCAGCCTGGGATAAATGCCTCAATCCCATGAAGAATCAATCCCTCAAACACTTGTCTCTGCGGAGACAGTTGCACACTTAGTCAATCTGTGACTTAGTCAACCACGCCATCTTGTTACCGTGGCAACGGGCCCTTTTCTGAATAAAGTACACACTTCCTAATGTGACAACACTCGGGGAAATTTTAACCTAACCCGCTACGGGCATGGAGTGGGCTGGAATGGACTGTTTTACGCTGCACCTTTCTACACTCTGTCAATGCCAGCAATCAGTCAGGGCACTAACCACGGTGCTGCAGACAAATCTACCCACTTGTGAACTGAACTTTAGTCGCAATTGACACTCAAGCACACCTCATGGCTCACGATCAGCGAGATCCAAAGCAAATTTGCGAAATCGCGCCCGTACACGTGTGGAGAAGTTGCTGCGCTTGGAGGTGAGGGGAGTGCTTGTGCGACTGCAACCTAACCAACCACTTCCACTGGTTCCTTTCATCCGAGTCAGGCAATGCTGTGGCCTACTAAAGTTTCAACATTTGAAAAAGGCTCCCACTTCCTGGAACCAGGAGTTGTTTCACTTTTTCTTTCTTGTGAATGATTATGCTTCTCTGTTTTGGCCACACATCACTCCCTAATTCCTCAGATAAGGCTCATTTGTCATCCCTCGGTGTGCTCCTGGAGTGAGAAGGTGAGGTAGGTGTCCTGCAATCTTACTTGGGTGTAAATTCTCTGTTTCTGAGACCTGTTTATATTTTGGGACAGGAGAGGGAAGTGGTGGGGGGGAGAGAATAAGTTGCTTCCTGCTCCCTGTATTTGTTGAAGGTTTCTATAAGGGTGGCAGTAATATGTGCTGACAATCGGGTGACATAACTGTATCTCTTTTTTTTAATGTGAATGCATTGCACTGTTGAATTGATCGTGGCAGTGTGAATATGCGTGTGGCTTGTTAGTAAAACTGCAAGTCAGTTTGCAATCTGATTTCCTCACATCTCCTAAACAAACAATGTGAATTCTCCAGGCACTGGCTCTCACACTGTTATTTACAAGCTCCAGTTGCCTTTATTATTAATTCCCTACAGTTTATCACAGAATCCCGACACAGTGCCAGAGGGAGGCCATTCAGCCCATCGGGTCTGCACCGACCACAATCCCACCCAGGCCCAATCCCCACAAACCCTCAAATGTACCCTGCTAGTTCCACCCCCCCCTCCGACGTTAGGATTGATTTAGCACGGCCAGTCAACCTAACCCGCACATCTTGGGCTGTAGGAGGAAACCGGAGGGGGGGACACCCGGGGGAAGCCCACGCAGACGTGGGGCGAAAGTGCAGGCCATGACCGGGAATTGAACCCGGATCCCTGGCACCATGAGAGCGGCGGTGCTAACCGCTGTGCCACTGCGCTGCCCTTACTTGCTCTGAGGTCCGTCTGTAGCACTCTTACAGTCATCCCTGTTGTTGAAAAGGTTCAGTTTGGATCCCAGCACGGAGATTCAGGAACAATGGGTAGCACGGTGGCACAGTGGTAAGCGTTGCTGCCCCACAGTGCCACAGACCCAGGTTCCGTCTGGCCTCGGGTGACTGTCTGCACGTTTGCACGTTCTCCCCGTGTCTGCATGGGTTTCCTCCGGGTGCTCTGGTTTGCACCTGCAGTCCATAGATGTGAAGGTTAGGTGGATTGGCTGTGCTGCCAGAGGAGGTGGCGGAAGCGGGCACGTTAGCGATATTTAAGAGGCATCTGGATGAGTATGTGAACAGGAAGGAAATAGAGGGATATGGACTGAGTAAGGGTATTATGATCACCGCTGGCTTGGAGGGCTGAAGGATCTGTCCCTGTGTGCTGTACTTTTCCTTGTTCTTTGCTTGGGGTGGCACAGCGCGGTTCGCACTGCTGCCTCACAGTGCCAGGCACCCGGGTTCAATTCTGGCCTCCAGTCACTGTCTGCGTGGAGTCTGCACATTCTCCCCGTGTCTGCGTGGGCTTCCTCTCGGTGCTCCGGTTTCCTCCAAATATGTGCAGGTTAGGTGGATTGGCCATGATTAATTGCCCCTTAATGTCAGGGCGACTGGGGGAGTAAATATGTGGGCTTACGGGGATAGGACAGGACTTGGGTAGGATTGCTATGGTGCAGGCTCGATGGACCATTCAGCCTCCTTCTGCACGATAGATTCTATGATTCTAAATTGTCAAGGGAATTAGCAGGGTAAATATGTGGGGTTACGGGGGTAAGGCCTGCGTGGGATTGTTGTCGGTACAGATGGGCCCAATGGCCTTCTTCCGCACTATAGGGATTCGATGAGTCTATGAAATCTAACCCTTAAAAGATTAATGGTTTTGGAAAGAAAGATGGATACAGAGGGAGAAGCTAAGAGTTTGTTCAGCTAGATCATGGGAGTTCTGCACTCAACTCCAGTTACCCATCCTTGTACCCAACAAAAACCTTTTGTCTCAGTCTAGAAAGCTTCATTTGGCCTCCAGTATCCAGAGCCAATTGGGAAAGGGATTTTTCTCTCCTTTTTGTCGAAAAATGCTTCGTGAATTATTTTCCCCCGGTGACTGATTTTAAGGTTACAGCTCTTGATTGGGTGGCACGGTGGCGCAGTGGTTAGCACTGCTGCCTCACAGTGCCAGCGACCCGGGTTCGATTCCCGGCTTGGGTCGCTGTCTGTGCGGAGTCTGCACGTTCTCCCCATGTCTCCGTGGGTTTCCTCCGGGTGCTCCAGTTTCCTCCCACAGTCCGAAAGACGTGCTGGTTAGGGTGCATTGGCCGTGCTAAATTCTCCCTCAGTGTACCCGAGCAGGCACCGGCGTGTGGCGACAAGGAGGTTTTCACAGTAACTTCATTGCAGTGTTAACGTAAACCTACTTGTGACACTGATATATATACTTCAAACCAATGGGGTGGGGTATGTGAGCAGCTGTCTAAATAAATGACTTGTCAAGTGTTGCGTTGAGTGCACTGACTCTTGTTTCGAAACTTGTGTTAATTGAGGTTGACGCTAATTGAAAGAGAATATAAACGCCAGGTTTCTAGGGAAAATGAAACTGGTTAACGCTGAACAAAGATACTGAGCTTTCCAAGTTCATGTCAAACAGGAATGTTGTGCAAGCAGGCTGAGAAAAATGAAGCCTGGATTCAGGAAATGGCAAGAGGAAAATATCAGATTGCTTTGGCTGTTTGCGTTACTCAAAGGAATTGAGTGACCGGACTTGACCACACAGGCTTGGCACTGAGGTTTCAGATAAAGGGAATTCTGGTGGACTGTGCTATCAACACCATTGGAAGCAGAGCTTTCCGCTGTTCTGGAGAAGTATGCCACTGTATTGAAGCTTGTACCTTGGAGCACGGGTTGTTTGGGAGATTCTGTCGGATGTGTTACAATGACAGAGAAAATCTTGGGAGTCATAAAGGGAAATATTGGACTTTTAAAAAGGTGCCAAGATGTTTAATTTTTTTAAATGGTTAAGAGCGGCCCAGTAGTTAGCACCGCTGCCTCACTGCGCTAGGGACCCGGGTTTGATTCCAGCCTTGGGCGACTTTGTGGAGTTTGCACATTCTCCCCGTGTCTGCGTGGGTTTCCCCCGGGTGCTCTGGTTTCCTCCCATACTCCGAAGATGTGTAGGTCAGGTGGATTTGGCCGTGCTAAATTGCCCCTTAGTGTCTGGGGATTAACAGGGTAACTATGTGGGGTCACGGGGATAGGGCCTGGGTGGGATTGTTGTCGGTGCAGGCTCGATGGGCCGAATGGCCTCCTTTTGCATTCTGCGGAGATTTGATTCTGTGAGATGAGACACCAGAGATGATTGATGAATGCCTCTTTAGCCACTGACGGAACGAATCATCGAATCGATTCGTCGAAGCCCTACAGTGGAGGAGGAGGCCATTTGACCCATCGAGTCTGCACCAACACCAATCCTATCCAGGCCCTAGCCC